>NC_142937.1:16911329-17011329 GCF_046866305.1 Octopus bimaculoides
GGAGGTATGTGTGTGTATGTGTGGGTATGTGCGTAGAGGAATGGTCAGTAGAAAGGTGTTTGACTGGCAGTTTGAAGTATGTGTGTGCGTGTGTATGTATGCGTGTGCATGTATGTATATGTTGTGTGTGTGTGTGTTTTGTGTGTAGTGAGTGCTTGCGTCTGTGTGTGTGTATGTGTGTATATGTGCGTGTGTGTATGTGTGTGATATAAATATACATATACATGTTTATATATGTGTGAGTGTATATCTGTATATATTTATCAACATACATACGCACATACATGCACGCACACACAAATATATAACTTTTTATACAGATAGAGAGATAGGTAGACAGATACATAAACGTGTGTGTGTGTATGATGAATGAGCAAAAACAAGAAACAAGGAAAAGCACAAGAGTGACAAGTATGTATGTATGTATGTATGTATGTATGTATGTATGTATGTATGAATGTATGTATGTAGCGAGAGAGTGGTGACTGAGACAGAGAGAGAGATATATAGAGAGAAAAAAAGAGAGAGAAACGGAGAGAATAGAAAGAATGAGCACGCGCCAAGGGATGGGATTAATGACATGTAGATGGTTGTATCAAGTTTAGGGTGGAAAAGAAAAGAAAAACAGGAAAGAAGGAATCTGTTGGCTCCTGACAAGCAATAAATAGAAGGATAGACGGAGAAACACACACACACACACACACACACACACACACACACACACACACATATATATATATATATATATATATATATATATATATATATATATATAAAAGATAATAAGAGTGAAAAAACTACAGAAGGTTTGTGTTACTTGGTTAAAGTATATATTTAAATTATGTCAGAAAAATGTTAGAGAAATGTTAGAAAAATGTTATAAAATCTTTTTGGTGCTCAGACGTAGATGCACTCTGCACCGCCAGCAGATTGCACACCCAGAATACCGAATGATACCTTTTAGTGATCATATTGAGAAATGCGCAAAACAAATGCTACCACAATTTATAATCTTTCCTTTTTATCAATGTGCCATTAAAACACCAACACAGTTTAGAATAAATAAGGAAACCTTTTTCATTCAAAAATACAAACCCAAACTTAACCATTGCTAACACATTTAAATAAGGAAATTCATCACCCCACTGAGGAAAGCGAACACGACACAATGAAGTAGAGAAATTTGAAAAGACAACACGAAACCGGTTATTTCTCAAAATACAATGTTTATATTCCAAAAAGATTTTATAACATTTTTCTAACATTTCTCTAACATTTTTCTGACATAATTTAAATATATACTTTAACCAAGTAACACAAGCCTTCTGTAGTTTTTTCACTCTTATTATCTTTTATACATCCAACCACGTGCTTTCACATACCAACTTTCTCACCTATATATATATATATATATATAATACAAAGAATATATATACATGTATACACACATATATGTACATACTTACAGCTACATGTGTATATATATGCATATCAGGGTACAGGACGTTAGAACAATGAACTACAGACAACGGAACGAACACACAAGAAAACGGAAAGCCACTTGGAATATCCCTTCATCAGCTGTCTCTATTCTAACTAGACGTTTCGAAGATAATATAATATATATATATATATATATATATATATATATATATATATATATATATATATATATATATATATATATATATATATATATATATATATATATATATATATATACACACATACATATATCTCAAAACAGGAGACTGGAAAAAAAAACTGTTGGTATTATTTATTCACCATTACACGTGTTTCATTTGTTAATAGGAGTTACAAAATTGTACATGCAGAGAAAAACATGTAAGGTATCTCCTAGTTAGAAATTCTTCAGACAGAGAATCAAACAATAATCAAATAATTTGATTCTCTGTTTGAAGAATTTCTAAATAGGAGATACCTTAGCTCTTTTATTTCTACATATACAAACTTGTAACTTCTGTTAGCAAATGAAACACATGTAATGATGAATATACAGGGTTGGCCAAAAGTCACCCGACAGTAAATCAAAATTCCATAAATACTATCTGTAATTCTGTATTAATTCGAATGGAAAAATGTGTCACTCAAGAAGGACTTCAGTTTGAACAATTTTCATCATGTTCATACTTAGATGCTTTTATTAAATTTATTCAGCTTTTAAACATAAATAAATCTTGGAATTAAATGGTTTTGATTTACTGTCAGGTGACTTTTGGCCAATCATGTATGATATCAAAATTTTTTTTAATCTCCTGCCTTGATATGTCATTACTCAGCAAATACTATTTTTCAGTATTTTTCAACTCTTATGCAAATCTCACACAATTACATCCACATACAACTTTGGAATACTAGAATATGCAAATGTGCTTTCCACACGCGCACACGCACACACACATACACATTAAAATACGCGCGCGCTCACACACTCACACATACACACACGCATATACAGATATTCTCCTACCAAACGTATACATACTATAACAGCTGATAACTGAATTTTTTTCTTTTAGATTTAGCCCATTAGAAATGTTCTGAAAGACTATGAATATCGACGAACCTCCGACAGAACAAGAAAGGGTATCTGAGACGTATTGGCAAACTTCAAGAAAATTTGTGCGGCGAACGAGTTGTGAGATACGAATTTCAAAATCAAGCAGCCATGATATTGTCATGCGTGTGTGTGTCTGTCCATGCCTGTGTGTCAGTCCATGCGTGTGTGTAAATAATCGTTTAGTCAGGAGAGAAGGCAGAACCTATGGACCTTTTAATCAGTGGTTCTCAAATTGGATCCATATGATCCTTGGGGCTCTATATAAGATTTTGTTGTTAGAATTTATCTGCAATAAATTGGTCATATTTCTACAGAACACAAACTATTTTTAACTATTTTTCTTATACAATTCCTAATAATATTTAATTATAAAAGTATGATAGGATTTTTAAAAACATTGAATGGTTATGAGGGGGCTATCCCAGTAAAATAGGGATCAAAGGGGTCCATAAGTAAAAATGGTTGAGAACCACAGCTTTAAACAATCTCTAAGATTGGTGGGAGGAAGGGGAGACAGTATCCTCAAACCGGAAGTCGCTCTTGAATGCTTGCAACAGATTGGTGACTAAAGATACTCAAGATAACAGATGGTGGGGTTAAGCCAGATGACCAGTTAAATCTATCACCCAAGTAGGCATAAGTGCGGGAATGAAATTTGCTTAGAGGGTGCAAACTCAGGTCCAAAGTTTATGACAAACGAAGTCGAATTCTTCAATCTTAATATCAAAGCAAAAACAGGTATAATAGTCCTTTCTACTATAGGCACAAGGCTTGAAATTAGGGGGAGGGGGATAGTCAATTACATCGACCCCAGTACCCAACTGGTACTTAATTTATCGACCCCGAAAGATGGAAGGCAAAGTCGACCTCGGCGGAATGAAAACAGGTTTAATAATAATGGTACGTCAATCAAATCAGATAAACCCAATAATCTTTTGTACTCTAGGTACAAGGCCCGAAATTTTGGGGGAGGGGGCCAGTCGATTAGATCGACCCCGGTGGCCAACTGGTACTTAATTTATTGACCCCGAAAGGATGAAAGGCAAAGTCGACCTCGGCGGAATGAACACAAGTATAATAATAATGGTACATCAATCAAATCAGATAAAACCAATAAATGGAAAAGTAATGTTTCAAATCAGTTCAGAAATGACTCTACGCTCGTTCGTTTTGGGGATTAAGTTTTTCAGAAGGATGTTCAAAGCATTTTCAGGCCCCCCCCCCAACAATCACCTCAATAATTTTTTGAGGGTGCGCTTACACCTCTGCACCTCCTGTTCTCGAGTCTATGAAAATAGATCAATGTAGAAGTCGTACTCAGAATGTAAATTACCGGAACAAAAACCACAAAGTATCCTGTTTGACGTTCAAACCAATTCCATGAATCTCCTACCTTTGGATTGGTACCATTTTTAGTGACCCTGAAAGAATGAAAGGCAAAGCTGATATTGGCGTGATTTGAACTCAGAACTCAGAGGCGCGGGAGTGGCTGTGTGGTAAGAAGCTTGCTTCCCAACCACATGGTTCCGGGTTCAGTCTCACTGTGTGGTACTTTGGGCAAATGTCTTCTACTCGGGACCACCAAAGCCTTGTGAGTGAATTTGGTAGACGGAAACTGAAAGAAGCCCGTCGTGTGTATATATATATATATATATATATATATATATGTGTGTGTGTGTGTGTGTATGTATATTTTTTGTGTCTGTGTTTGTCCCCCTCCACCATCGCTTGACAACCGATGTTGATGTGTTTACGTCCCCGTAACATAGTGGTTCGGCAAAAGAGACCTATAGAATAAGTACTAGGCTTACAGAGAATAAGTCCTGGGTTCGATTTGCTCGACTAAAGGTGGTGCTCCAGCATGGCAGCAGTCAAATGACTGAAGCAAGTAAAAGAAATGTAGAAAGTTGGGAAAACCGCCGTGAAGAATTCCATCCGCTGATTTAACGACTGCGCATGCGCACATGTAAGCAACGAAACAATTTTGCTTTTCTTTGGTGGAGCATTGGTGGAATTGTTAGCGATCCGGACAAAATACTTTGCGGCATTTCTTCTGGCTCTTTACATTCTGAGTTCAAATCCCGTCGAAATCTGCAGTTCATCCTTACAGGGTTGATGACATCGACTAAACCCCTTCTCCTAAAATTGCTGGCCTTGGGCCAAAATTTGAAACCATTACTTGAAGAGACTATACCTTGATGTCAGTAGATTCATGGACATCAAACCCGTGGTCCACAGCAGAAAAATTCCACCGTCAAATATTCTCTACCTTTTCTTGTAGAGAGTACCACAAGTGTAACCAAGTTCTAAAGTTAAAGGCAGCGAGCACATAAATATAGGCGTCATGACACATATCAACTAATTCTTAACTCACTTCTTTTATATTACGCGAAATATTTCATTAGTTCGTCGTCGTGGTACTCTGTCGCTTTACGACGTCGAGGGTTCCAGTTGATCCGATCAACGGAACAGCCTGCTCGCTCGTGAAATTAACGTGTAAGTGGCTGAGCACTCCACAGACACGTGTACCGTTAACGTAGTTCTCGGGGAGATTCAGCGTGATACAGTGACAAGGCTGGCCCTTTGAAATACAGGTACAACAGAAACATAGAGCGAGAGAAAGTTGTGGTGAAAAAGAACAGCAGGGTTCGCCACCCACCTTGCCGGAACCTCGTGGAGCTTTAGGTGTTTTCGCTCAATAAACACTCACAACGCCCGGTCTAGGATTCGAAATCGCGATCCAACGACCGCGAGTCCGCTGTCCTAACTACCGGGCCATTGCGCCTATGCTTTTCATTAGTTATAATACACATAATTGTATTCTATATTCACTAATTTTATGTTTCAGTAACAATGTTATTATGTATGAAACTTACATCTACTGATATAGGTGTGATGTAAAAAACAAAAAAAAGTTGAAATTCCGCGGGATTGTCCAGTGTCGAGAGGTTATGACGTCAGGGTTCGTTTCGGTTCTTCATATGTCAGCAGCCACCAGCACATCACAGAAGATTAAGCGAACAGTTCAAAAACACGGGAGGTTGGTCAAATAAGTAATGTCTCCGCAGAAAGTTCTTCCAGGGTCATACGATTAACAAAAAAAAAAAAAAAAATCGTCTTTTATCGTATAAGTGAACCAAAGAGTTAAAAAAAATTTGTTAAGTAGACGCCAATTTCGAAAAATGTGCTCGGGGGTGGGGTTGATCGCTCCCCTTGGTCCCCCATTAGCTACGTCATTGCAGTATACACTGGTCTGCGTTGATTGTTATGATCACCGAACTGTGTTATCACAGATCAATCCGTGATGAGTGTAACATGGATAACAATTTAGCGAACTGTGTCATCTCGGATCAGTGATGAATGAATCAGTGATTAAACGAGGCTAACTCAATTAACAGTCGGCTGGATGCTCTGAAAGTTTTGTAGCTAGATCAAGGAATGAGGTGGAAATATTTAGGCTATTTCTTCTACTGGTAAGAAAGAGATTTTATTTTCCAGTGAAGGACAGATTGTATGATGTTTGCATACGAAGGCAATGTTGCATGGTAGCAACACATGAGCCCTGAATGCAGAAAATGTGTGAAGACGAGAAAGAAATGAGGCGAGCAATCATCGCTGGAAGGGTGATTTTGGTATACATAAACGTAGGAGTACAAATTCACCGAGAGAAAAAAATATGGGTATAAGAGAAATTAAATGTGGTGACCAAGAAAGAACCTGTAAGGGAAGATAGTTGGATAAAAGGGATCTTTTTTAAAACGGGGGCCACATTTTTCATTAATGTTTTACGTAGTGTTTTTGGTACCGAAAGACTTTCAAACTTCGTATACTTATCTATTTTGTGTTATAGAACAGAAAAATATTTTTGTATTCGAATTTATTTCATGTAAAAAATTGTCTTATTTCGATAATTTCAACCAATCACTGACGTCCACTCAGCCGATATACATTAAGTGCCGACTACATAAACAAACGATTCTTCGTTTTATTTGCTTTTTTCATTTTAAATTTGCTTTAACCCTAACCCTAAGCCTAAGCCTAACCCTAACCCTAACTCTAACCCTAGGGTTAGGGTTAGAGTTAGAGTTAGGGTTAGGGTTAGGGTTAATTGTTTCAGAATCGTTTGTTTATGTAGTCGGCACTTAATGTATATCGGCTGAATGGACGTCAGTGATTGGTTGAAATTACAGAAATACGACAACTTTAACATGGAATAATTTATGGATTTCTTTTTTTTTTAAGAAGACTAAGAGAAAAAGATGTTTTATATGACACATTCTACCAGTGTTCCAAGTTTCAAAGTGTTTCGTTAATGAAAAATGTGGCCCCCGTTTTAAAAAAGATCCGATAAAAGAATATTAAATGGTACCTTCGGAAAATGGAGAACGAAGAAGACTTGGAAAAAAAACGATGAAAAACCAATCTTAGGGTAATGAGCTTTTCAAGGAACAAGTGGCGAATCACTGTACGGTACAAGATGAGTGCAACGCAAGTATACTGTGAACCGACAACATAATGTACGTTGATGACACATATATATATCATACGGAGCGTAATAAGAGATTATGTACATGACAAGGGAACAAGAAATTATGTAATGAAAAAGTATGCAATGAAGTTCATTACGTGATTTCTTATTCTCTTCTCATTTATATAAATACTCGATTAACACTTTTCTCAGAAGTTTATGTATATTAAGTTCTAATACCAGGTTATTAGTATCGCTATGTTGAAGTGAAATATTAAAATGCATACATACATGCATGCATACATACATACATGCATACATACATACATGCATGCATACAACATGATTAGATAAATGTGATACATAATTACTTAATTTAGATTTAATCAAAAGCTGTGTTTACTCAAATCACAAGGTGAATTATGTATATATTACATAACATTATATATATATTTAACACAACATAGTAATATATGTGTATATATATATATATATATATATATAAGGCATTTAAACGATGACTTTTGTCTAACCATTGAGGTACAAAGAACCGAATAAACGACTCCGACGTACATGTTTTAGATGTCGGGGTCATGGAGAGGAGACGATGATTCAGTTCCTTTCGAATTACCAAGCAACTCCAAACTGCTTCTGCTTCGTTTCTCATTTTCTTTTATTTGCTATTTGACGTGACATAATTCCTGTACAGTTAGCCTGTACATCAGGCTTGCTGCCCGCTGCACAAACTTACTATACAGAAGGAACTATGACTAAGACAAACACCCGATTTGAAACAAAATTTCACACATATATTACTCTTCCAAATCCTCCATTTTCAACAAATCACCCAGTTCACTAAACACACGTTTTATCAGCATTCACTTTAACACATATAGATGGATGGCTACCTTACGTGACGTGATGTATCTGTAATTTAGACTGGATGTCAAGGCCATCCTTTCTAACACAATACTGCAGTCGAAGGCACACTGCAACGACTGGTTGACACGTTTTAAAAGTTTAGTCCTTTAAAATATTTTGTCTTACATTCCACCGGATGTCCACCACCAAGTACACTTGGTTGAGGGTATTTGCATATATATATATATATATATATATATATATATATATATATATATATATATATATATATATATATATATATATATATATATATATATAAGCAATGTTCCTGCTCCAACGTGCATGTAAATGTATATGGAATAGGAAGCTCTTACTTGAAACTTGCGATGTTGTAGTCTGGTCATCTTTTTTTCCTTTGTTCGTTTGTTGTTACTTTCGCATATTTTTGAAGGGGCGACTCGTTTCACATTTTTAGTGGAGTCACTTGTGTCATACATTTTTAGAGGGGCTACTCTGGCTGCAGACCTTTAGAGGGGCCATTCGAGTCGCAAAAGCAGTCACCACAATAAAATTTGACACGCGCCTCCTTTTTTGCGAACAGTTTTTTTGTTTTATCCTTCTGTTTACTTTTCAGCGCAAGTCAAGATTTAGACTTCTTGGAACTACAAACAGGAAACGGACCTTTTGTGGCAGCAAGAGGCTATCATGTGCTTCAGTGACAATGAAATACCGTCATTCTATAGTTTCCTCACTCATGAAGGCATATGGAAGGTATAACATAGGCGGGAACAGTTGCAATTCCCCGGGTGCGTCCTTTGTTGGAGTGCATCGATGCAAGGAACATAGAGTCTTATCCATACAATTCTGGTTGATTTAAGTACAACGATTTTAGTTAATTTGAGCGAGATAGTTACACACTGACTATACTCAACGACTCAACAGGTAGTCGGTGCTATGAATTATATCTGCGAGAATTAAACAAACGAGATATGGGATTCAAATATAACACATAAATTATGGAATATTTACCACACATGACTTGTAGTTGTTTCGTTGACTATTAACCTCATCAGCAGCTGTTGACCAAAAGGCAATCAATCATTTAACCACTTAGCAACACTATATAGATGTTGTGGACGTCACGAGTGGTTGGTTATAAAAGTTGACCAAGAACTGGACAGAAGAACGAAGCTGTCATTTCATATATTATGCATGGCACTGAGTACAAAATGTTAACAATAGGGTCGAAGGAAATAGCTCAGGGTCGTGTTCTGCATATTAAGTATCAGTTGGGTGTCACGTATGTAATCCAGTAAATTGAAAAGCTTCAATAGCCTACTGAGATTATCCAAGAGTTGCCAGTCAAATACAGTGGCGTAGCTAGAGTATGTGCCGCCCAGGTGCAGCCCTTGAATTTGAAGACCCTCACCCCTATATAAGCATATACAGCTGACTCTAAAATGCTGCCCTCATAAAAGCGTCGCCTGAGTAAGACCACCCCATCATCCCTCCTCCGTAGCTGTGCTACAAGTTAACTAATCTCTGTAGGGGGTGGTCATAATTAAAAACGAAAAAGGAATGAGAGACCGTTGCAGTAAGATTAGTGGATCGAAGTCATTGGATAACATAGATAATGTAGATTGGTGTGAATCGAGTCTTTAAAGATAATCGGCGAAAGTAACAGATATATTTCAGTCTTATTGTACTTCTTTAGTGCATCATAAAACCAAATCTCCTCCAAAACGGCAATGCTTATATTGTCAAAAATTTTGATAAAATTTGATCAGAACTTTTGATCAAACTGCTCTTTTTTTCTTTTTTTTAATTCATATAGATTTTAAACACCTTTAAAAGGAGTTCCTGTTTAGAAATTGCAAAGATAACTTCAACTGAATAAAGTTTTCCAACTTGGTGTACCTGCTTGTGAGGTCGTACTAAGTCGATGTGTATGTATATAAGTGAAGTAGAGCGAGAGGGAGTAGGAGGAACAGCCATTGTTAAGTCACATAAATATGTAAGGTGTTGTGTAAGAAAAAAATGAAAGCTAAGACAACTTGAAAAAACTGATTGGGTTAGGGAGGAGTAGGGCAGCTGTATTACGCATGGTTGGTATCATTGTACAAAAGTTCATACATATGTACATGTGTGTGTGTGTGTGTGTACAAATACACACACGCACAAATATACGCACACACAAGTATGCTTTTGTATGTTTCTTATGTACATATGTGTATTATGTATGTTTATATCTATCTATCATTTTATATATATATATATATATATTAGATATATATATATATATATATATATACATATATGTAGACACATGGGTGTATTTACATATTTATACACGCACACATACACTGTGCTTGTGCGCACACACACACATATGTACATACATACATTCATTCATACATACATACATACACACACATATAATAGAGAGATAGGTAGAAAGATAGATAAATAGATAGATTAGATTAAATTAGATCTTACACGCATACATACATACGCATTACATATGGGAGTTTTATGTTTTATGCGTTTTTAAATAACGTCTCTGAAACGTATAATGTATATATGCATGAATGCATACAAATACGTACATACATATATAGATATGGTGATGCAAACAGGAAAAATAACTCAAAATAAGTGTATATGTATTTTATTATTAGTATTTAGCAGAAGTAACCGAGTGACTCAATGGCCGAGAGTTTCGTGCGTTGGGCACCTATCAAACTCATACGTGTATATGTACATACATAAATACATACATACATACATAATGTGAGTGAATGCATCTATCTATCTATCTATCATCCATCTCTCTCTCTGTCTCTTTCTTTCTTTCTTTCTTTCTCTCTCTCTCTATGTATATATATATATATATATATATATATATTTCATTTCAAAGTTTCAGCTCAGAGCTGCGGCCATGCTGATGCACCACAATACAAAAATATATATGCATGTATACACACATATATGTACATACTTACATCTCCATGTGTATACACACACACACACACATACATATATATATATATACTTTTACTATCATTATATGTATCAATGTGAGTTTGTGTGTACGTATTTAAAACATGAACATCCATAAACTCATTTTGTGTGTGCGCTGTATGTATTATTTGCAATATATGGAGAGAGAAACAGAGAGAGAAACAGAGAGAGAGGGAGAGGGAGAGAGAGACGGGGGGGGGACGTAGCCATATGTCTAACCATGCATGTGTATACGTATGTGCATATTTGTATGTGTGTGTGCGTTTGTGTTTGTAGACAGTGAGATGTAGGCGGAGTCGGGGTGGTAGTGAGTCGCCTAAGTAATTCCGGAGCAAGTACGTTGCCTTGGTAGTCACATGACAGGCAAGTATGGCGCACCAACCGCTTCGTTTGTCACCACTACACTCTACATGAAGCGGCGTGTCGTCCGACTTGTTCTTACACACACACATATATAGACGTAAATATGTATATACAGGTTCTTTTCCCTCTCGTCTGCTTACCTTATGGATTTATCACTCATATTGGATCAGGTAAATGTCTACTCTTTTCTACATCATCGAGTCATATTATCCATTCATTTATTTACAACTTTCTTTCTTACAACATGTTTTATACTTTCTTTGTCCCTCTCTCTTTCTCCGTCTGTCTACAGCTTCGTTTTCCCTCATTATTTTTGTTTCTGTCTCTCTAGATCTTCGCTTTCTCCTCGTTATTCCTTTCCCTCTTTCTCTTTTTATCCTCTCTCTCCTCGTTATTTCTGTCCTTTTTCTTTTATCTTCCTTCTCTTTATATCTTGTTTCCCTTCGTTATTGCTATCTCCTTTCTTTCTCTTTTGTCCTCTTTTTCTCTCGCTCTCCCTGCTTGTCTATATCATCTCTTTTCCTTGTATCACTTTCTCCTTTCTTTCTCTTCTTATCCTCCTTCTCTCTTTTTCCTATCATATCCATTCCTAAACTCATCTCTTTTTCTCCTTCCCACCTTACACTGCCCAGTCACTATTAATCTATCTTTTCTCTTTCTCACCCATACTTTCTTTTTCTCCACCTCCCCCTTCTCTTTCTCTTTACTTTACCCTCTCCGTCTTCATCCTTCCATTTCTTTATTTCCTTCCCGATTTTCTCTTTCTTTTTCCGTCTCGGTGCCTCTTGATGTGTGTGTTACCATTTCTCTTTGGTTCTTACTCTCTTTCTTGTTTTCGCTTTTCTGTCTTTAAATTTGCTAATTTCCTCGCCTTTTATTTTCTCACAATATTGTTTGTGTATATCTCTCTGTTTATTTATATATATATATATATATATATATATATATATATATATATAATCTGTGTGTATGTATATAAATCTATATTTCCATCCTACTCTAAGAAGCGGGAGAGTTTGTTCAATATTAAAGGTACATGAATGGACTTATTCCTCTCTCCTCTCACCAGTCAACTTTCTAAACCATAATTCTTGGCAACCAACAAGTGACAGATATCGCCATCGTCATACCACACACACACACACACACACATGCAAACGCGCCAATGTGCTCGCGTGCCCAGACATTCATCCATTAACTTGCATAAGCAAACATAGATGCTTACTCAAATGTTCTGGCATAAAAATCTGCGTGTACACACCACAGGTAGAGAGGTAGCCTTTCACAAATGAGCATCCATTCGCGCGCCCGCGCACAGACACATACGTACATATATAAACTAAGAGAAACTCGAACTTTCCTAAATGTGCACGCGTACACGCACAATACCTTTATACTCAGAATGAATGACTATAAACAAAGCATTAACAGAAAAAGAACAAGTAAAACAAAACAAAAAATTGCACACGTGCACAGGAAGATTCAGCTCAGTTTATACACAGTACGTGTATATATACACGCATATATATATATACTAGATGCTATTCACACACCTGTGTGTATTTATGTAGAAGTATTATTCCCATTGTCTTGCAAATAAATACCTCTGATCTCGTGAAATAATGAAATAAACATGCATCTATCATATGTGATACTACACACGCACGTGTGCCTGTTATAAAATGTCTTTCAGCTAGCTTTAACTACAATCCTATGTTGATTATTGGCTTCAGCCGTTTCCTTTTATTTGAATTGTTAAAACTCTTTCGGAAAGGTATGAACTCTACAACTCATCATTTCATCTTGCTCGGAAATTTAAGGTCGCGTATCTAATTAAGAAACCAGTTTATTGCGTATGTTTGTGTGTGTATGATGATTGTACAGTGCGTGGGTATGTGTGTGTGTGTGTGGTTTTGTAGCAGACAGCTGCAAGTGGCACTCGAACACTCCACTCCTATAACAACGTCACTGCTATAGAACTAGCAGCAATTATGATTCAAGCTTCGGGCAAGAGAAGTCCACGACCCAGTTTCGATTCCTGCTGGTAGCCATTTTCATTGTTCTTTTCTTTTTCTATTACTATAATAATCTTATTAATGCTCTTGTATAAAAAGTGCGACCATCACAACATCTCATCTTCCTACTTTCTCTATAAACCTAAAGCCTTATGTCCATCATCTAAGCCGACATCAATCATAATAATTACAGTGAACATTAATTGATGCTGCTGTAGCAGTAGAAACAGCTGTTGCTGCTGCTATATGTAATCTTTTTAGCAGCAACAACAACGGTAACAAAAAAAACAACTGCAACAATTTCTCGTTTCGTCGTCCATTCAAAAGAAAATCATTGATTTTTGATAGCCAGTGCCAGTTAGATTTCTAGGGGTTTTAGGGACGCTTTTAATTCGAACTCATCGTTTGGCTTTTATGATCTTCTCAACGAAATTATTGATGATGCAGTCATTTTAAGATGAAAGGGGATTTTGTGGTCATTGAGAATCGAAACCGGGATTCCTACTAAGGTTCAGCATTAGCTTACTGATTATTTCTTGCTCGAATTTTCAGCCCTTTTAAAAACTCGTAATATACTAATGTTGAACGGAAATCAAATTGTTGAGCAATGTGACGGTAAAAAAAAAAAATAATAACAAAAGAAAAACAGGGTGGTGGTGGTGGTGATGGAGTATTATTACACACTTTTACATAAAATATATTTTCTCTCTTTTCTTTATATTTCATCACAGCTCTCATTCAAATGTGCACATTATGGAATTTCGTCTAGCCCACACACCGCCCGTCCCTACTCGTTCCCCCACACACACACATACAGGTGTGTGTGCTCTAAAGAACAAGGCTTGCATATACAAAGGTACTCTCTTAGAAGCAAAACTATTAACTCTGTGAAACTCACCTGATGTGCATGTGTATATTATTACACATACACGCACATACATACATATACACACGCGCACATTCGGGCGCGCAGGCTCGTGTGGAGAGGGGCTGTAGGTGGGCCATTTGGCGTGGGCAATTGTGAAAGACCCTTCCTTTGCTTGTCAAAAGTAAAGGGAAGGGCTCCTTTGGTAAAGACCCCCTCTTTTTTTTTCTATAAATTATTCTACTTTTATTTTGTTATTCATAAGTACATCATATATATTACGTGTAGCGTGTGTGTGTGTGTGTGTATGTGTAGATAGATAAATAGATAGATAGATAGATAGATAGATAGATAGATAGACACACACGCATGTACCTATATATAAATCGTATGTATTTAACAAAGAGAAAATTCTGGAAGAGTAGTTCGCTTGAAACTAGACCTATATTTTACATCTGGCCTGGACCTATTATCTGATTTGAACAGACTACACACACATGCATATATATATATATATATATATATATATATATATATATATATATATATATATATATATATATATATATATAAAGATATGTATATATATATATATATAAAGATATGTATACATGTGTGGAAGCATGTGGATTAGTGGTTGGGGTGTTGCATTCATGATCGTAAGGTTGGAGTTTTGATTCCAGGACCTGGTGATACGTTGTGTTCTTGAGCAAAACACTTCCTTTTACATTGCTCCAGTCCACCAAGCCGGCAAAAGCGAGTAATGCTGCGACGGACTGGTGTCTCGTTTAGTGGGGGGTATATTATACGTCACAAAATCCGGGAAACCGGCCTTATGTGCCTATGCTTCGGGAAGGGTCTTTGCTCCATCTTTGGTACATGTGTGTGTGCGTAAGTACATATATATATGTGTGTGTGTGTGTGTGTGTAAGTACATATATATATGTGTGTGCGTGTATGTGTGTGCGTATATATGTGTGTGTATATGTGTGTATATTATATTCACACACACCTTTGGGTCTATATATCGGCGAAAGGCACTTAATACATGGAGTTTATATGTTCAAAGTTAACGATTCATTCTCTGCATAGTTACTTCGAGTATGTTGTTTACTCAGGTGACACGCACTCACACATATGTACACACACGCACGCACACATGTACACACACACACACACGCACATATGTACACACACACACGCACACGTTGAAGTAAAACATACACGCACAACAAAAAGGACAAGTTTTCATAAATGTGCTATTAGTTTCACGTTTGTAAAAGAAAAGAGGCTTTGACGTTTCGAACAGAGTTCTTCATCAGAAAAAAAGTAAAAAGAGGAGGGTGGTGGAAATGAAGGAAGAGGAATAAAAGGGGGTAAGGGGTTGGGTGGGAATGCAGTTTTATGGGGAGGAGTTCTGTGCATATAAAGCAGAGTAATTTTGTAGGGAGACGGGCATGGTGGTGGATATGAGCGTTGTTGGGTGCAGATGGTTGGCTTGGGGTGAGTGGAGTTGAGTGGGATGTGGATGTGAAGTTGAGGAGCAAGCGAGGAGGCAGGAAAAGAACGTGTGTGTGTGTATGTGTGAATCTTTATATATATATATATGTGTGTGTGTGTATATATATATATATATATATATATATATATATATATATATATGTATGTATGTATGTATGTATATAGTTGCTGTTCTGCAAAAGTGTTGTTAGTCCAAAACGTTGTTTTTTCAGAAATCAAAAAAATAGTTTCACCATTCCATTTCTTTTTACATTAGCAACAGTTTCAGCTTAACAATAATACTTTGTTGGTCACATAAAATCGTAACTCCATGCATGTATGATATTTTCATTCAGAAATATTTTTGCAAAACTGTTGCATGTGAGACTTATTACACTTTTGAAAAATGTTAAACAGTTGTACTACACTTTGACAATTTTCATATCTTGACATCTGAAGAAGCTGAAGATACGATAGTTTGACCAAAAGAACAGGCTATTGTAATCAAAATTAAATATTGAAAAAAACAAACAAAAAAAAACGATACACCACACACACCTACTCATATAGATATGTGAATAGAAACTAATGAATTTAAGAAAACTATTATTTCAGACCAAACATGAACAGTCTTCTTGATTCATTTTTGTATAATGAATTTTTTGTTTCCGCAGTAATCCATCATATATCCAACCACCCAGTTCTCCCTTCCTTTCTCAGATACACAGGCCATGGAGACTATAGGTACACACCCCTGTGTGTCTCACACGGCTATATAACCTGGTGGTGCCCTGTCACCCTTCAGGCTGCATTGATCCTTGGCTTGTCCATGAGAGATTTCACTATCCTTTGACGAGTGCACCCTGCTTCATCCAGTTAACGGGTGGGTTGTACGACAGTTTCGATGTCAGTATATAATTGGATTCCTGGAGAATGCATCAGAATTCTCTAGAATTACATTCATACACACACATACATCACTTTTATTTCTTGATATGATGGTTTGTTAATCACACATAAATTATGTATTTTTACATATGCAATTATATGGATGAGTTTGTATTTTAACTGTTGAAACAGCTGTAGAATTTAGTATGTAATTATGAAACGCCTGTGAAATCGTTGCCTTTTCACTATTCTCTCTCTCTCTCTCTCTCACACACACACACACAGATAGATAGATAGATAGATAGAGAGAGAGAGAGAGAAAGAGAGAGAGAGAGACATAGATATATTTGAAAATGTTTAATACAAGCTTGGACAATGTGTTTCAAGCACAAATCCCCGAATAAGCTTAGGTATCTAAATGCATATTTTAAAGACTCAGAAATTTTATTTTCCTCGTCAGAATAAAAATATACATTAAGAAGGAAAAAAAAAGCCCCCAAACGATTTCCCGTCCCCTTCCTCAACTCCCCACTGTCATTAATTTACTTTCTGAGAAGCACATTTTTTTTTTATTAGATATCGTTTTATTAGATATCTGCAATTGTTTTGCTACTTTAGTAACTTCGAAACTTTACGAATACAACTCTCTAGTCAGCTTTCAAATACAGAGACTTGTTTATGGTCAAATCTTAAATGTACTCCAACGATGACCATCACGTTTATTTTTCATAGAATACATGTGTCTATCGCCAATGTTGACTTGTAAATATTTTAGCTTCTATGTTTAAACATTTTAATATTTTGTTGTGATTTTGATGTCGAAAGTGAAAATATAAAACTTCATTATATCCAACATGTTCCCCTTTTAAAGACTTCAAGGTGTGATTTGAGAGAGATTTGGCTACCGTTTCTATAGTAAATCAAGCGACCACATAAAGGCTCCTTCGTTGTTATCTCAACTATATGTTTGTATAGTTTCCTAAAACCCAGGTGGATAAAGGGTGTCGATAAAGTGGCTGAAGATTCTTTTTCGTATTCCCTTCATAATTCCCAACGAGAAAACCTTTATGTAGTCGATTGGCCTGTTAGAAGTAGAAAGAAGCTAAATCTCTTTCCTATCTCACAGTCTTAAAAAATTAGCAAAATGGAAATGACACATTAAAAAACGTAGTCCTATATATGATATGCCCGGAAAAAAGATGTGATGTAGCTGGAATGTTTTTCATATGGATTAATTTAGTCAGAAATCTATATAAAATGTCTATCCATGCATAATAACAAAACAGAACATATTAAATATATATTTCACATATACACACAGACGATAATGGCCCTGTGGTGGGGGGCAGGCATGATCGAGTGGTTAAGTAGTTCGTTTCGCAACCACGAGGTCTCGGGTTTGATGCTACAGCGTAACACCTTATATATATATATATATATATATATATATATATATATATATATAGCTTCAAATTGACCCCCGAAACCCCTGGGTAGACAGGAACAGTGTGAAAGCCTGTCGAATAGACTGTACTCGTAACTCAAAAGCTCAGCCTTGTCACTGTGTCAAGCTGATTCTGCTTGGAGTGTTTCTGTTAGGGATCCAACAGTGATGCACATCGACTACTAGCACTCGGGGTCAAAATGATACTTTCGGAGCTGCCCCCTCTCACCTGTTAAGGTGTGACAGGTAGGAAGAAATCTTACTCCCTTCCACATCTGCACCTGGAGATGACTGCCTCCACTCTCTTCCTTCTCTCGCCAATCTTTTGCGCCGCCTCTGAGCTACAAATGTCCGTGAAATACCCAGCCACTTACATTATTAGTCAATGAGTTTATAATTTAGTTGATCAAGCATCTGGGAGCATTCACTCATCATCGAAACCGATGGAGGATCCTTTTTTTGTTTTGTTTACTTGCCTTTAAACTGTAAGCCTGTACTTAACACTTCTCGCTCGTTATTTATTCACAAAATGTACACCTGTCAAACTGAATTTTGATTGATTTTAGTTTTTCTCTTCTTCCTTTTGTAACTTGTTGCGTTTTCAATTCTGTAAAATATAAATAATTAATTAATGATCGATAACGACACTAGTCATTTAGTGTTATTATTTTTTGATTCCACGAACGTCATTTACAGTAACCCTCCCCCCAAATCACATAAATATATTTAATCGATACTGGCCTGATTTTGATTATCGAAGATGACTGTGCTGGAACTTTTTCGGAATATGTTAAAAGTTAAGAAATGACAATAATGAATAAAAGATTAAAACGATGTTATTTTTGTCTTTGTAGTTTCGCGTACATCTAATGTACTAAATGTATATATATTCATGATAATGCAATGTGCTAACATTGTGATCCTTTAGGAAATTTTTTTAATTTTACATTCTTTTACAATTCTGCGACAAGTAATCCTTGATGCTAATGTCTGTTCATAAAAATATTTACCTCATCCTACAGCGACGATATTTTTAAGTTCATGGTGACGTAATCAAGGTAGAGAGATGGTAACGGATTCGAAGTTGACGATGATGAATTTGAGCTTGACGCTGGTAAGATTGAAGTTGATAACGTTGAATTTATCGAGTAACCCTGTAAGACGATTTTTATACGTCTATTGCTTACTTCATTGAAATGCAGTTCTTTCAAGTTATAACAATAGTTAAAATATCAAATAATGAGTTACTTGAATCTTATGAGGAAGAAATATTTCATGAGGACCATTAAAATGGAACAACAATGTTCTGGAGAAAAATGTTGATAAGAGAGGCTACAGAACCATCATGAATTTTAACAACTTATCAGAGGGGTAGCCATTTTTAATTGATAAAGATCCTCAAAGACAAGATTATTCTGGTAAAATATTTCCCTTTGGACAAAGTAAACAGGCTAAAAACGAGGGGACTCAACTGCTACAAGGAATTAAATCAACTTAAGACAAATAAATAATGTGTAACAACAATCGTTGGACATATTCTTTAAGTAAATAATTATTTCATTGACACTGCTGGAAATAGGTATGAGAAACTATGGGTATGGCTAAAGCCCAAGTGGCTGTGATCAGAAAGGTGGGGACTAGATGCTGTTAGCTGCCCACCTCAGTGAGCTGAAAAGTAGGGAAATCACCATTTCTTTCTATACTATCCCTTTTTCATTTCCATCAATGCTAGTTGATTTTTATTAAACATAAGTGTATTTATAGTCTCTTCAACTTCCTTCTGAAGAATTGGAGTATCCCCAAGTTCTTTGTTGTTGTTGTTGGAATTGTCTAGAATGTTGCTGTCATGTTTGAGTTTGTGATTGTAAAGATCTTTGCAGTGTTCAGACCATCTTTTGTTGACATCATTCTCATTGGTGAGGTGCAGGCCTGTTTTGTCCTCAATGATAGTGGTGGTATGTTTCTTTGTTTTCGTATGCATGACAGATAACAGAGACCATCAGTGATGGTTAACTATTAAAGCATCTAAAGTGGCACTCCAATGACTGGATGCATCAGTTAAGAGATCTTGATGATGATCACCATGTATTTATATAATTTGTTGTTTAATTCTGGAATAGTTTTGAGTCTTTTTTTAAAAGTTTGTTGATGTTTTGAGGACTAGGAATATATTGTAGGAACATGCCATTGGAATGTAATTCTTGTTTACTCATTAAAGAGGTACTCCGTTGGGTAAGACGATGAGGGTTCCAGTTGATTCAATCAACGGAACAGCTTGCTCATGAAATTAATGTGCAAGTGGCTGAGCACTCCACAGACACACATACCCTTAAAATAGTTCACTGGGAACTTCAGCATGACACAAAATGTGACAAGGCTGGCCCTTTTGAAATACAGGTACTTTTCATTTTTGCTAACTGAGTGGACTGGAGCAATGTGAAATAAAGTGTCTTGCTCAAGGACACAACGCATTGCTGGGAATTGAACTAAAATAAAGTACCAATCAAGTACTGCAATCAGTGATATCAACTAACCCTTTCCCATCAAAATTCCTTGCCTTGTGCCTATATTAGAAACTATTATTCAACCTATAGGATAATTGGGTTTGCTTTATGTTGTTTCACTTCTCAAGAACCTATCCACAATGATAAGTGATTTCTGTTTGGACAATGGCAGTTAGTCAACTAAGCTCATACATCTGTACCTACTTTGTTTATATTCTCTTCTTTCTATTCTCTTCTGATTACAAATACAATGTATATTTGACCTTCTACACCTGAGAGACTAATCTCTATTTTTCACAGACAACTTACTGGTTCCCAAAGTGCAATTCATGGTCGGGATTGTTTTTATTTTGCTTGAAATAAAAATAAAAGAATCATTGCTTTGCACTTTGATACTTAAATTAAATGTCACTCCCCAATCTCCTCTCCAGGGCTTTTACCAGGACTTGGACACTGTTGTAGCAGCATGCTTTTCACTGGACTAAATATAAGCTAAACAAGGTAACCTATATGCAATCACTCGATTGGTTACAAATAGCAAGCAAATAAATTTTCCTCATATGCTTTAGCACTGCATTTCCCATGAGAAATAGTGATACATATGCTAATTATATGCAAAAACATTTTTAGTCATCTTTATACTTAACTCTATAATTTTAATTATACACACATGTTATTATCCCTAGGGTAGGGGAATCCTAGCATCCGTTGGTAGTAAGGTGATCCTTTGTGGGGTGGGGGGAGAAATTATCTCTTCATTGGAGATCTATAGGAGATTCTGGTCTAAACAGAAATTTCATCATTGTTTAGATGAAATTTTTAAAAACCTCCTTTGTGGCATCTGATGGATTTAGCACTGTCAAACCTCTCAGAGACAGTTTTATGATTTGTTTAGTCTCTTAGTCAGGGTTGAAAGCAATGCTCATGAGCTGTTACAGGTTCTCCAAGGCTGATAGGAGGAAGAAAGAGGAAGGTATCTGCAAGACTAGAAGCCTGACCTGAATGCTTATGACTGAGTGAACTCAGAAGAATTTTATAAGCTTTTGGTTTAGAACAAAAAATGTTAATACTATCAATAATTAAGTAAAGAAACTGCTTCAATACATGGAGGCCTAGTGGTTAGAGTAGCGGACTTGCAGTCAAGGGATCGCAGGTTCGAATCTCAGACCAGGCGATGTGTGTGTTTATGAGCAAAACACCTTAGCTCCATGTGGATCTGGCAGAAGGTAATAGTAAACTTCTGCTGACTCTTTCACCACAATTTTCTCTCACTCTTTCCTCCTGCATCTAGCAGCTCACCTGTGACAGACCAGCATCCCATCCGGGTGGGGAACCTATATACCTACGAAACCAGGAAACTGGCCCTTATGAGCCAGGCATGGCTCGAGAAGGAACAAACAGCTGCTTTCAATACAGCACTCTGCTGGGTCTGTGCCACCCACATTCAATGCATGGTATCTACATAATGAGAAAATAGAAAAGGGATTTTCTTTAAGTCTTAACTTCCCGTATGATACAATACAATACAGAACTGCATTGATCAGCTGGTCCTGAAATGCATGGCATCACACAAATCATACTAACTTTATTCTCTGTCATTTTGAAAGAAGTCAAGAACTCTCTAATGTAAGGTAGAAAAGTCCTAATTCCTTCCCCGATCATTCATTTCTGTTCTGTGACACTTCTGGGCTTCTCACTTGAAAAAATTTTCAACAAGATGTTTAGAGTTAAGCCTATAATTCTTTGTACCCTCATTGTAAATAGCAGCCACATTGCCATACTTTTGTCCCCTACAATCTTCCAAAAGAATGCTATTTTTATTTGTATTTCCTTTGTCAGGTTTGCAATGTTAGAACCCATTTTCTCAAAAGATAGAATTTTTCTCTTTGACTCTTAAACTCATAATCTATACTTTGAAGATAATGTCTAATAAATGTTGCCTGTTTGATATGTGAGGAATCAGGTATTGTATCGACTATTATTGAATGCTCTTTTGCCTTTGATCTCTTAGAAAGTGTGTTTCAAAATGATATCAGACTAAAGAGAAATAAATTAATTTTCTGATTCAGCTGACAAATAATGTGCTAGCAATCTTCCTCCATTTTTACTGGCTTTCATTGACCTTCCTGCCATAAGTTTCAAGTATGGGAGCCCATCAAGTCAAAAGTTCATTCAGCCTAAGGAATTTTTGTGAATATAGCCAATGATATGAGCAGCACCAGAATATGTAAATAATCCCTTTCACCCAAATATGAAATAATGTCGATTAACCAGTGTAAAATATTAATCCATTTGGCCTACAATGCTACAGTTTGTTTATGCAGAAAATATTCCATGCTTCTGTTTGAATGAATTCTTTATTTGAATGTTCTCTGTGACACATAATTCAATTTATGTTGTTTGCTGTGTTCATGCTCAGGAATTTTGTGAAATTATTTTTACCGTTTTTTTCTTCTATGGTAGACCATCTATTCTCTCTTGTCATAGTTTGATTTATTGGTTCAGCTTTTGCAAAGAGTCAATATAGTGAACAAAATATGGTTTGTATCTTGACACTCCACATCAACCAACCTCTCTTAGATATTTCATAGACTAAGCGAGAGAGAGAGAGAGAAAGGGAAAAACTGAGTGTTTGCAAACAATAATGAAAGTAAATAGATCAAGCAGTTTTGTGGGGGGGAAAAGGGTAAAAGTGACAGAGAGGAAATGAGTATGACAGAGAGAAGAAATGGCTCTGATATAATTGAATCTTATAAAATTCTTATTGGAAAGGATTACATTAATAAGGATATATATTTTTTAGCCTGGTATTAAATATTGGATTGATGAGGGGACATTCTGTGAAAGATAAAATACTTTGTGTAGGGTCCTTCCACCCGTAACTGTTAATGTGCAGCCACTAATAGGATGTGTGAGACGAGTGACTGGTTGATAGGAGAAAGAGATAGAGAGAGAGAGAGAGAAAGTGTAGTCAATAAATCAAGGAGATCAGTGGGAAAAATATTGCGAGAAAGAAGATGGTAGATAAGAAATGGTACTGAGGGGTGACTAGAGTGCTGGTGGTGGTGAAAAAACTCCCTCTATGTATTATTGTGTTTTAGTGTCAGTATTTGTACACACACACACACACACACACACACACACACACACACACACACACACACACACACACACCCTCACATATTCACACATTACTCAACACTTTCAAAAACAATTATATTATATATATATGCACACAATATATATATACCACAAAATTTTATCTGTCTGTCTGTCTATCTGTCTGCATGTCTGTCTGTTCATCCATCCATCTCACCATCTGTTTGTTCATCCATCCATCCATATACAAAAGGGCATAGCTATGGTAAATGGCACCCAGGGCAAGCATCAAAATTGCCCCCCCCCCCCGCCAAAATTTTTTTAATGGCTTAATTAGAAAATGATCTTGGCTGAAATGACCCTAACCCTAACCCAGAGCTTGTGCCCTGCTTGCCCCACCCTAGCTATGCCTCTTATCTTCTTTCAGTTTCCTTCTGCCATATTCACTGACAAGGTTTTGGTTGGCCTGGGAGTCTAACAGAAGAAATTTGCCAAAAATGCTATGCAGCAAGACAACTCAAAGACCATAGGGTTGGCTAGTGAACTTCTTAGCCGTACAGTCATACCTGCACCATGTCCAACAGTACAAATTATGAAAAATACAAATGTGTGTGTGTGCGTGTATAAGTATGCATGTATGTGTATATACAGATGTATGTATATATCTTAAATCTAATCTGTAAACAAATATGAAAAATCCTCATCTCTTAAATATAGAACTGAAATATGAAAAATGTTTAAAAAGTCAAATGAACTCGTCCATGGAAGGAGTTCAATGCATAATTTTCCAGATATTGTTAGGAAAACAAAATAAAGGAATTTGACCAGTTCTATATCCCTTCCCCTTAAATCCTGTATTTTTACTTACTACTATTACTGCTACTACTGTTCGCAGCAGTTTTCTTTCCTTACATACTTTTTCTATTCAGTTATGCTGGGACCCACCTTTTGCTTCATTCATAATGTGTATCCAGGAAACTCAATGGTTTCATGTGATTAATACACTACACTATGTCCCACCTGGGTTGTGGGAAGGTTTTGCTCTCTTTTGTGTACTCTTGTACTTTTAAGTACTCTTTAGTGTTAGCAGTTAATTATATACACACACATGCACATGTACATATGTCTCTGTGTATGAGTTTCTGCATGGTATGCTTTTGTGTGTGTGTGTGTGTGTGTGTGTGTGCGTTATATCCTGTACTGGTGCCATGTAAACAGCACCTGAGGTGGTGCCACATATTAAACACCCAGTACACCCTGTGAAGTGGTTGGCATTAAAAAGGGCATCCAGCCATAGAAACTATGCCAAAACAGACAACTGGAATCTGGTGCACCTCTCCAGCTGGCCACCTCTTATTAAAATTGTCCAATTAATGCCAGCATAGAAAACAGACATTTAATGATGATAATATGTGTGTGTGTTGTAGGTGGAGGCATGGCTGTAATTAAGAAGTTCAATTCCAGTCCTACTGTGTGGCACCTTGGGCAAGTGTCTTCTACTATAACTGCAAGCCAACAAAAGCCTTGTCATATATACCATCATCATCATCATCATCATCATCATCTTTTAATGTCCATGTTCCATGTTGGCATGGGTTAGATGATTCAACAAAAACTGACTGTAAAATAACTTTGTCATTAATAAGCTGACTTTTGGAACATAAATTAGCATGGAATTTTGATGGGAGGTTTTAGTTCAGATCACTTTAAAAAGTAAGTTTTTATCATTGAACTAGGGATGTTCCCAGGTGGGTTGGTATCAAAACAGTTGGCCCTTTTGTTACTATATTTTAGTTGAAATATGCTGTCTTTATTTCAATCAATTTTGAAAATTACACTGAATTTAATAAAATAACTTTATCGTTATTAAGCTGGCATTTGAAACATAAATTAACATGAAGTTTTGATGGAAGGTTTTCATTTAGATCACTTTAAAACAGGAAGTTTGTATTCTAGAACCTAGGATGGTCTCAAGTGGGTCGATATCAAAAGGGTTAAATGTCTGGGGCTGGAGATGGGGTGGAGGGAGCACAGTGTGGAGCTGCTATCAGAAATATGAACCAGTCACATATTACTAAATGGGTACCATACTGTCTAAGCCAACATGCTGTTCTCTCAGCCTGACATCCTCCTTAGATGAGTGGACACCCAGCTCTCTCATCTTCCACCCTCTGTCACAGTAGACAGCCTGTTATGATGGGTGGTATAGTAAAAGACAAAGATTAATAAAGATTATCCTAGACATTCACATATGATTAATATATTATCATCATTAAGATCTGCACTGATCTTTATGTTGTTGCCATGGTTTTTATCTCTTGTCAGTCATCACTTCCACCCTTAATATGCAACTGAGACAGTGCTTGTGTGTGTGTGTGTGTGTGTGTGTGTGTGTGTGCGTGCGCGTGTGTGTATGTGTGTGTGTGTGTGTATGTGTGTGTGTGTATGTGTGTGTGTGTGTGTGATTATTATCCACCCCACTAGCCAGCCCTCAAAGAAATAATTTGTCACATAGAAATGATGACAGGCTCACAGCTGGTATCTTTCATCCAATATCTGACATCCACTCACCCCACCTCACTGCAACTCCATCAAAACCACTACTACCACCGCCACAATCACTACCACCTTCACCACAACTCCACCATCACTACCACCATCATCATCACTATCACTATCATTGCTGTTACCATCCCCACTAACACCACTACCATCATCCAACAATCACCACCACCACCACCACCCACACTATGCCGACACCTCAGTAAGGAAAGGGAGAAAATAAGATTAATGAGTTGTCATGTTAATTACTAATTATACTACATCTAAGTAACCTTTTATGTTTGGTTGTTGCTTGTCCTGCATAAATTAATATATCATGTGACCGTATCCTATATTTCACTAAGTTGTTGTTGTTGTTGTTGTTGGTGGTGGTGGTGGTTAACCTTCATTGAGCAAAGTGTTTCCAGGCATCATGACCATGCAGTCTTTAAAGCAGTAAACAGGGAGAGGTTTGACTTATTTCTAGCAGGTGGTGTGATTTAGGGGAGATTTGGCTATTATTTCTAGCATGTGGAGCCATTTGGTAGGAGACTTGGCTGTTATTTCTAGCAGGTGGTGTAATTTAGGGGAGATTTGGCTGTTATTTCTAGCGGGAGGTGTGATTTTGGGGGAGATTTGGCTGTTGTTTCTAGCACGTGGAGCCATTTGGTGGGAGATTTGGCTGTTATTTCTAGCAGGTGGAGTGATCACATATGAGTTTCCTTGACTCCACTAAATTATAAAGGATAAGTGTATTTTTAGCCCCAGGTCAGCCTCAATTAAACACAGACCTATGATCAAAGTCATTCCAGTTTTGACCATCTCTTCATTTTTGCGTTATATAATAACACCACCAATATGTCCTTTCCTTTAGATCTGCTCAAACAAGGCTGATTTGGACCAAACAACAAGGACAAGTACAACAGATAAGAGTAATACTATACTAACGACAACTTCTGCTAGAAATAGCAGCCAAACATCTTACCTATCACACACTACTGTCTTAACCCCAGTGGGTGCAATTTTATTTGACTCTACCTCTCCATGATAAAAGTAGGGGGCCACATACTTTTGTGTTTTTGGCTGAAAATAACGATGTTTCTGTTAATTAGTCTCTTCCAGGAGTATGTAGTCAAACAAAATCGCAGGTTCAAAGGGTTAACAAAAAGCAAAGGAAATATTGGATGATGTAGTCCTAGATAGACTATGTATGAACACAGATGGAACGGTCATGGCTGGAACATCTTCGATCCTAGGTCTGCTCAGTCAGTACTGACACAAGCTTGAATGATAATAACAGCAAGGAAGCATTAATTAATGTATTTATAAATATAAACAGGTGCAGGCATGGCTCTGTGGTTAAGGAGTTTGCTTCCCAACCACAAGATTTGGGGTTCAGTCCCACTGAGTGTCATCTTGAGCAAGTGTTGTGTGCTATAACTCCTGGTTGCCTTGTGAGTGGATTTGGTTGATGGAAACTGAGAGACCTGTCGTGTGTGTGTGTGTGTGTACTAAACAACAAGGGAAGTTAGGGAACAGGTTTACTTAGGGTTGAGAAAAGCAGAATTTGAGAGGTTTGCTAATATTCTACAACATAAGGATCATATATATCATCATCATCATCATCGTCGTTTAACGTCCGCTTTCCATGCTAGCATGGGTTGGACGATTTGACTGAGGACTGGTGAACCAGATGGCTACACCAGGCTCCAATCTGATTTGGCAGAGTTTCTACAGCTGGATGCCCTTCCTAACACCAACCACTCCGAGAGTGTAGTGGGTGCTTTTACGTGCCACCAGCACGGAAACCAGACAGCTGCTCCGGCAATGATCACGCTCGGATGGTGCTGTTAGTGCTCCACTAGCATGGGTGCCAGTCATCAAATTTGGTTTGATTTCAATTTCACTTGCCTCAACAGGTATAATTTATATTCAGTTATACACCTTGTACAGTGCTGTTTAAAGCATGTTCAAAGTGTTCGTTTACCTGATTTCAACAACAACTTGGATGTATATTCGACTGGATTTACTTCAGAAACTCCTCTGTTTACATAGACTTGAGAGAAAGAAAATAGAAATTACAATAATATATATAAATATATATATATATGTGTATATTATTCCCATACATATATGTTTAAAGAGAAAGGGAGAGAAGTAGGCAGTGGCTCAAGTGATTAAGGTGTTAGTCATGAGTTCAAACCCAATGCTTGTGTCTTGGTTCATGTCGGAACATGTTACCCTAGATTGTGTCAGGAGTAATAGGAACCAGCTCAAACTGGTTTACTGTTTTCGGACCAGACTCTATCAATCATGACAGTGTGACTTACTGTTAAGCCTGAAATCTGAAATCTTAGTAAATATTTTCTCCCACTCATTGCATATGTCTATGTATATTGTGTATGTTTGTGTGTGTGTGTGAATATATATATATATATATATATATATATATATATATATATATATATGCTTGTATGTGTTGTGTGTGCACATTCTTTTATTTTTTTACTTGTTTCAGTAATTTGACTGGTGCCATGCTGGAGCACTGCCTTTAGTCAAGCAAATCAACCCTAGGGCTTATTCTTTGTAAGCCTAGTACTTATTCTATCAGTCTCTTTTATTGAACTGCTAAGTTACAGGGACGTAAACACACCAGCATTGGTTGTCAACTGATGTTGGTGGTGGTGGTGGTGGTGGGGGCAAATACAGACAAACATCTGCACACACACACACACACACACACACACACACACACACACACACACACACACATATATATGTATACGACGGGCTTCTTTCAGTTTCCGTCTACCAAATCCACTCACAAGGCTTTGGCTGGCCCAAGGCTATAGTAGAAAACACTTGCCCAAGGTGCCACGCAATGGGACTGAACCTAGAACCATGTGGTTGGTAAGCATTTTTCTTTTGCATGCATTTAAAGAATATTTATATAGACACATACACAAACGCATCTTTATACATGTATACATGTGTGTATACACACACACACAAACATTGATATATATGGTACGTATGTATGTATGTCTAGTGTTCTTGCAGCTTAAAGCAGTAAACTTCAGCCTGTAGTGTGTTGTTTACAGCATGTAGAAACTGAACCAGTTTGGAGTTAAATCTCATCCTACCATTATTTGATGATGTAGTCTGGGATTTACTGTAATTAAATAAAAAAACATGAGTGGATGGCCATGGCTGGGATGCCTTTGAACACAAGTCTGCTTAATTCTTTTGTTGCCATATTTCTGGCGTAAGATATTACCTTTATTTTAGTTTATTTTGAAAATAAGAGTTTAGTAAAACAACTTTGTCATTATTAAGCTGGTGTTTGGGACATGAATTAACATGAAGTTTTGATGGAAAGTTTCAATTTAGATCACTTTAAAAGCAAAGTCTGTATAATAGAACTAGGTATGTGGAGGACTTATTCATAGTCAAGTGAACTGGCCTGCCGAGTGCTAAGTGACTTGGGTCATGGATACACTGCTGTTCTGATAACAGGATACAAATGCCAAAATGATTTTTGAGTCTGTTGGCAAATTTGCTGCTACCAGCCCCGGGCTGACCAAAGCTTTGTGAGTAAATTTGATTGACGGAAACTGTAGAAAGTCCATTGTGTGTATACTTATATGGCTGTGTGTGTGTGTGTGTGTGTTAAGCAAACAATTGATTAGTTAGTTGGTTAGATATCTAAGTGACTAGCAATAAAGAAGTGATAGTGAACCAGTGCATGTGTTTATTATTGGCATAATGACCCTCCAAGACACAGCAAGATTTGTTTCAACAGATAAATTTACATCAAGAATCTTGCATATACAAAAATGAAGAAATTATTTTATTGACTCTTTCTCTGTTGTTTTACCTGGAAACAGAAACTGTCATAATGCAAGTGATTGATCTTGTTTAACCTTTCTGAATTTAGGTATTGTATATGGTACTGGAATCTGGTGCAGATGATGTAACCAAAATTTTATGGAACCAGAATCTGTTGTAGATAATCTAACCATGTGTAATTAAAATTATATTTGACCTAAATCTGATATAAAAAGAAGACTGGAGTCCAGTCTGTTCCTTTTCCTATTATAAATTGATTTTTTTCTTGCTACAGTATGCATGAGATAAACTACTTTTCTTGCAGTTTTTTTGTTTTTTAGTATATATATTTGTGTGTTGCTAAAGGAAATCGTTTTTACATTTGGGTATGCATCCTGCTTCTAATCAGTCAACCATGAAGAGTTGTAGCCATTCATTTGTGACACAACCTATATTTGGCAAACATTTTCTTGGTTGCAGTTTTGGGATCAAATAAACTTATGGAATACAAGAAAAGAAATAAATACGAGTAGCAGCAGCAGCAGCAGCAGCAGTAGTAGTAGTAGTAGTAGTAGTAGTAGTAGTAGTAGCAGCAGCAGCAGCAGCAGCAGCAGCATTAGTCACAGTAATAGTAGCAGCAGCAGCAACAGTAGTAGTAGTAGTAGTAATTTCCTTTTGACTTAGTGGATTAATAAATACCAGTAATATGCTGCTAACAATTCAAATAGTTACTTGTGTCTCTTATAAAATTTACTGATATGTGAAGTTGAGCAGAATTGTTAAAGGATCAGGCAAAATACTTTGTGGTATTTAGTTTCATATCTTTATGTTCTAGGTTCAAATTCCTTTGTGGTCATCCTTAACTTTCATCCTTCTAGGGTTGATAAAATAAAAATATCTGTCAAGAATTAAGGGTGGATTTAATCGACCATTCCTCTCCCTCAATATTTCTGGTCTTTAAGGCAGCAAGCTGGCAGAAACGTTAGCACGCCAGGCGAAATGCTTAGCAGTATTTCATCTGTCTTTACATTCTGAGTTCAAATTCTGCTGAGGTTGACTTTGCCTTTCATTCTTTCGGGGTCAATAAATTAAGTACCAGTTGTGTACTGGGGTCAATCTAATTGACTGGCCCCTCCCCCCAAATTTCAGGCCTTGTGCCTAGAGTAGAAAAGAATATTTCTGGCCTTTTGCCTATGTAGTGTCACCTTGAGCAAGTCTCTTCTAGGTCTTTTCACATGGTTAGTTAACAAATTTCATAACCAAACACCTATATATATATATGCCTTTACAGATATATTGGTTCAGTACCATTCCAGTGGTACCACTTACCATTCATGATAGATGCACTCTTTAACTTTTGTGAAGGCACATGGCTTAGTGGTTAGAGTATTCGGCTCACAATTGTAAGGTCATAAGTTTGATCCTGGTGGCATGTTGTGACCATCAGCAAGACACTTTATTTCTTATTCCTCTCAGCTGGAAAAATGAGTAATACTTGTATTTTTGGAAGGACTAGCCTTGTCACACTGTGTCACATTGAATCTGCCTGAGAACTACATTAAGGGTACATATATCTATGGAGTACTCAGCCACTTGCACATTAATTTCATGAGCAGGCTGTTCCATGGATCAGATCAACTGGAACTCGTGTGGTTATAACTGACAGAGTGCCATGTTTTTAAAACTTCCAGAATGGTTTTAATTCAACAGCTTGGATAATGCCATCTCCTAATTTTTCATCCTACTCTGTACAATATGGTTGTCATTTCATATTACTATGTCGATAATTAATACAAACTGTCACTTCTATTTATCATTGAAAAATTGTCAGGCCTAATATATGATATCCAGTGAGCTGTCTCTGTTAACATTCCATCATTGTACTTTTCCATCCCTGTCTGTACAATATTATAGTCATTTGATATCTGATATTATGTTGATAATTAATACAGTCTTGTCACTTCTGTCATTGAAAATTGTGTTAGGCCTTGTGTGTGTGATATCCAATGATCTGTCATGTTAACATTCCATTGTATTTTCATCCCATTCTGCACAATATTATAGTCATTTGATATTCTTATATCATTAATTAATACATACTCATCACTTTTGTCACTGAAAATCCTGCCAGGCCTAATATACAATATTCAATATCTGTGTGTCTGTTAAATGTTCCACCATCTTTTTGCATTGTCATTTTCTAAGATTATACGATATCCAGCCATCTGTCTCTATGCTAACCTAACATTCCATTGTATTTTCACCTCACTCTGAACAATATTATATAATCATTTGATATTCTTATATCATTATTTAATACAATACTACCACTTTTGTCATTGAAAATTATGTCTGGCCTACTATACAATATTATAGTCATTTAATTTTTGATATTGTTATGTTATTAATTAATTTTCTGTGACAAAAGTAATAGTTTTGTATTATGTCACGCCTTGTATACAATGTCTGATAGCTGTATGTTAAATACTCAATTATTTTTACATAGTCATTTTCTAACATTATGCATTATTCAATGATCTGTCTGCATTTTCACCTCACTCTGCACAATATCATAGTCATCTGATATTGCTCTATCATAATTTAATATAATACTGTCACTTTTATTGTTGAAAATGATGTGATATCCAACAATCTGTTTCTGTGCTAAGCACTCCATTGTGTTTCCTCATTGTTACTGTTTAAGATGAGTACATGTTCACATGGATGCTATAGAGCATTTTTTCTCTGAGGAGCTGGAGCACTTGTGTGGAACAGCTTTGCTATGTTACTGAGTTTCCAGTTGTATTTCATGGAAGCTAGATGTTATGGGAGAATCCTGCACATCCCACGTGACTGAAGGGAGACTGACCAATTACAATAAATAAGAACTGAGTGAACCGTTACTGGGTAGTTGACAGTGTTAGTTCGACCGTGTTGGTTTACCATGTTTGTTTGATGTGTGTTGGTTTAACAGTCAGTAGTTGGACAGTGAATACTGAGTATCATACCTACATTTGAGTAGTACGGAGTGCATTCTGTGTTAACATATATTTCTGCGATAGGTTATTTTTAGATAACCACAACCAACTATTTATTTGTGTAATACCATTTTACACCAGATGTGTAAGCCCATGACATAACTGTAGTGTAGGACATCCTGTTAAGATAGTGAATATAAAGCATTGATTCAATGGTAAGTGGAATAGTGTGTGTGTGTATATATATATATGCATTTGGAAGGGCATAGAAACCTTGCCAAACAGACAATCAGTGCCTGGTGCAGCTCTCCAGCTTGCTAGCTTTTATCAAAATTGTTCAATTAATGCCAGCATAGAAAATGGACATTAAATGATGATGATGATGATATGTCCTTATATGAAGATACTCATGTTTCAAGCTTCATATGAGTTGAAAATATGTTTATTTGCTTTATGTAATATTATCTCATTATGTACGCCTGTTAGTGTATTATAACATTAACCATTTGCTGAATCTTTGAAACAACTGTAAAGATCAATCTTCATCCTGTAATATATACTTGTAATATCTTATATAAGTGAATTCACTATAATTTGATAGGTTTGTGAAGTGGTGTGCCAGATGATATCTTAATAATGAAAAAGTTATTTGATTAAATCCCTTTGAATTCTTGATTATATTAGATATTTAATTGAAACATCTGGATGTTATAAGTGCAAGTGTGGCTGTTTGGTTAAGAAGTTTGTTTCCCAACCACATAGTTTCGGGTTCAGTCCTACCATGTGGCACCTCAAGCAAGTGTCTTCCACTATGCTTCCAAGCCAACTGAAGCCTTGTGAGTCAACTTAATTGATGGAAATTGTGTAAAACCCATGTATGAATGTGTGTTTGCATGTGTTTCTGTGTTGGTTCTCTCACTGATGAATGGTGAGAGCCCACAATAATAAGGGCCAGACTTAGAATAAGCACATGGGGTTGATTTTTTATTTATTTGAGTAAACCTCTCAAGGCAGTGCTCCAGCATGCTGTAGTTCAATGACTGAAATAAGTAAGAGAGTAAAAGAGGGTATTATTTCATTAGAAACCTGATCCTAAAAGGGATTAACAATTCATTAGTCAGATGCCAGATTGCTTCCATCAGTGGATTAATGAGATTTTTTAATATATTTGGGGTGAGAAGGCAGTGAGCTGGCAGAAACGTTAGCATGCCTGGCGAAATGCTTGGTGGTATCTCATCTGTCTTTACGTTCTGAGTTCAAATTCCGTTGAGGTCGACTTTGCTTTTCATCCTTTCAGGGTTGATAAATTAAGTACCAGCTGCGTACTGAGGTTGATCTAATTGACTGGCCCCCTCCCCAAAAATTTCGGGCCTTGTGCCTAGAAAAGAATACATTTGGGGAGAGAGAGAGATTATTATGATATTTTGAGGGGAGGGGGAGATTAATATGATATATTTGGGGCAAGGGAAGATAATTACAATACATTTGGGAGCAAGGTGAGGATCATATTTATGGTGGTTTTCTGGAATTTTTCAGTGCATTTCCTGAAGCTTAAAGATAGCAAAATTTAAATGTGATTTACATAAGAGAGCAATACAAGAATATATAGTGATCTGGTATGGGTGTCTTTATGTAGTTCCTTGATCTGCTATAAATAGCAGTGAAATCTCACTCAAATTATATCCTATCTTAAAAAAGGAGACATAGGAGAATGTGGTTTTAGATATATTAGGATGCCTTTGATTTTAAGATTACTCAGTCAGGACTAGCCTGTGATTAAACAATAACAACAACAACAACATCAAGGATATTAATATATTCACAGGAGGCATGTTGTAGTACTTCTTATAACAAATATAACTAATGAGATTTTTAAATTAATTAGATTAATAAATATATTATGTCAACTTCTGTAATGAATCTGGTCATACATGTTAAAGAGGTATAAGGTGGATATGGTAGAGCAACATAAAGGAAAAGGAGGAAGGTGGTGCTAAAGTAGAGGTTGGGCTGACATCTGGTTGAGGGATTGTGGGAACATACAACCTTCCTTGACTATAGATTTTACCAAGTTGAATCAAAAGTTTTTTTATATTCCAAACTTTAATTAAAAGTTCAGACAAATTCCATACGAACAATGTTTATTCATCAAAATATATTCCATCATATGCTATTGTCTGTTGCCATCATTGTGCCAGAAGTTCAATTGCACATTTATGCCATTTGCCTGGTTTAGAGGCCAAAAAACTCCCTACATCGGTTTTCAACCTCACCCACATTGTTGAACCTCCATCTGTCCAGAAAATGAACCATGACTTGGAAAAGGTTGTAATTTGATGGTGCAAGGTGAGGCAGCACTTCCCAGCCCCTCAAATTTCTCAAGTTTGCACTTGACCACATTGGCTCGGGCATTGTCATACTGTAAGAGTGCATGTCTTTGATTGCTGGGTAGCAGGCTTTCAATACACCATATACTTGCTGCAGTTATTGAGCATAAAGGTTAGCATTCACAGCATGACCATCTGGAGCAAGCTCAAAATGCAACAATACCTTGAAATTTCACCAAACACACAACATGACCTTCTGTTCAAACCGTCCGTGTTTGACACAAGGATCTGAAGCCTAGCCAGAATGAAGACGTTGATTTCTCTTATTGGAGTTACAAAAATAGATTTATTTTTCATCCCCAGTTACAATTTGATGCCAAGAATGCACATCTCGAGGATTTGCCAACAATTGTTTGCAGATGTTCACATGTTGTTGAACCTGTCATTGCTCAGTTCATGAGGCGCTTCTCAACAACATCTGTTCACAAGGCTGAGCTTCTGGAGGTAAAAGTTGATGGTGCTTTGCATGGGACTAAGTTCTGCTTACAATGTATGAGAGCTTGGCTGTTGCTTCCAAGCAAGGCCTCATCTTCCAAAGAAGATTTCACTGATTTTGGTTTGCCTTTGAGGCTGGTGTCACTTTCCTTAAAACATCTGGACCAGTTTTGTGCCACATGTTCATTGACAGTTCCTGGGATTTCCACATCATTAATGTCTTTTGCTGCTGCCCTTGCACTCAGTTCTTTTGTCCACATGTAGCAAAAATGGCTCTAATTGCAATTTTTTCATCATTCATTATCAAAGCTGTAAAATAGTAAAGATTAATCTTTACATGTTATTTATGAAAATAAAGAATAAACAATTCAGCAACTATTGAACAAGTTTTATCCAATTAACATAGACAGATAAGTTGCTAAAAATCACCAGTGAAAATGTGAAAAAAATGTTTGAGCCAACCTGATATTTCATTGATTCATTGTTTAATTGTTGGGAAGAGATGTACTACCATTCATTATTCTTTCTATATTTCTATTAGTTATATCCAGTTTGTGAATAGTAGTCACAATACTACCAGTATCTGAATCATGGAAGCAATGTCTTTTTTCGAGTGGGTGGGTGAGGGAATGTCGGGTTAAAAAGTTTGCTTCCCAACCATCTGGTTTTGGGTTCAACCACTGCATGCTAATTTGGGCAAGTGCTTTCTATCATAGCTCCAAGTTGACCAAATCCTTGCAAGTGAATTTGATAGACAAAAACTGAAAAAAGCCTGTCATGTGTGTGTGTGTGTGTGTGTGTGTGTGTGTTTATCTCTTTGTCTTGATTTTGCATGATAGTTGTAAATGAATGTCACTATCATAGAAGCTGTGTCATTCATTTACAATATTCTACAAAAACATGTTTGGCCATGAAGAAATATTATCTTGCTGGGAAACAAGTAAAGGTTGGTTACAGGAAGAGCATCTGGCTGCAGAAAATCTGCCTCAGTAAATTCTATCTGATCTATGCAAGCATAGAAAAGTAGATGTTAAAATGATGGCAGTGGCAGTGATGATGTTGATGATGATGAAGAAGAAATTTGCCAGAAGGTGTTAAGAACAAATATACACATCATATAATCATGTGTTTAATGAGTTTAGAATTTATTATTTGTTCCCCAGATATTCTGTCTCTAACACAACTCCATTGTCTATCTTGGCAACACCCTTCTTCATCTTACAGTACTTTCAACAATGAACTGTTTATATAGAAAGATGAATTGATAGACACAAACATGCAAAATTACTATGGTTTCATCCCTACATCAAGATACACCCACATACAATCATAAAAACACTCAACAGACACATATACTGATATACAGCCATATACAAATATACACACACACACATACACACACAAACATACTCACATAGACATAACATATGCACATAAACACATGAACACATACATGTTCACACACATATAAATATATACACACAGACATGTATACACATATAGACACACATAAGCTATGCATGTGCATGCACACACACACACACACACACACACAATAACACATACATAGATACATATATGGTTACATTCTGGAATCTCAGTAAAAATGATTGTTGATTGTTCAACTTTGATTACTGTCTATTGATTATTTTCCTGTAATTTCCTCTCCATCATTATTAATTAACTCCCAGTTAAGACTGGAAATGACTGATGGCAGTGTTGGAATGTTGTGGCGTTGCAGTATCAAAATGGTATTTATAAAAATTATTCTTTTTTCTGATCATTCTACTCACCCCCTCCACCCCCACCATTCCTGCTCTTTTTATTCTGTAGTTTATTTTTCTTTTTCTAGTTTCAGTCATTGGTTTGTAGCCACGCTGGGGCACTTACAGTCTTCAAAGATTTGCTCAATCTCATCAACCTCTGTAAATGGCGTATATACATTATATATGATACATAGATATCTATTTTAATTTAATACTGCTTCAGTTGCATACGCTGGGTTATTTTTCAGCCCAGCAGCTATTCACAATGTCAGTGAGTGTATTGTTCATTGTTTCCTATATATTGGAAGAGACAGATTTCATCTAGGTATGTGGATGCAAGTACATATCATTGACAAGGCGCAAGAAAGCCAAAATACATCAGGCATTTTTGCTGACTGCTGTCAGGATGATCATTCATCTCCCTTTGATATATATATATTAGATGACAGTTCTATTAATCCTGTTTTAGGCTAATTTGCAAAAATAATATCATACTCAATTCTGGTTATAACAAAGATTAGTCTATATCCACCTACCTACACATGCATGCATGCACATATGTCTTTGGAGCTGGTCATGTTTTTTTTTTCATGTCCATAAAACTTAAATTAACACAAGAAGTCAACTCAATAAAAACAGCTCCAACTATTTGTGTCAAGTGCTGCTTCTGTTCATTTGTTCACTCACTTGTATACATATTTGTGTGTGTATATGTGTGTACAGTGGGCTTCTTTCCATTTCCAAATCCACTCACAAGGCTTTGATCAACCCAGAACTATAACAGGAGACACTTGCCCAAGATGCCAAACAGTGGAACTGAACCTAAGACCTCAACCTCCTCAACCACACATCCATGCTTCTGCCTGTGGTATTTCTGCTCTTTTTCACTTGGTCTCAACACAAGGTACACTTCCAGCTGAATGATACCCTAGTTGCCCATATCTTATTCTGGTTGGCAGGTCATGTTTGTTAAATACACCATTTACTATAACACATGGATGATGATTCAATTGACTTGTATCAACACAAATATAGACATAATAATATTTATTCTACAAACACACACACATGTGTAGGTTTACCTTTTATTAATGTGCTTATATTGAAAACTTTCTAATTGTCTATGCATGAATTGTTGTCCAAACACTCATGTTTGTTTTCTGTTTTAACTGTAGGAATTACTCTCTAATTCAAATATGTACTCAACGACCTTTCTAAGAACACATGCTGTTTGACTTTTCTTTAACTTTAGTGCCACTAGGACCAGAAAATGTCGTCTTCTGGTGACACAGAAAATTAATTAAAACTGATATTGTATATAATTATATTGTGATCTCAGAGCATACCTTAATTTTCAATACTGGTTACCTCAACTCCAACATACAAACACACACATATAGGTAGGTAGGTCAGTAGGTAGGCAGGTAGGTAAGTCAGTCGGTAGGCAGGTAGGTTGGTAGGTACTTAGATAGATGAATAAGTAGATAGATTGATAAATAGATAGATAGGTATAGATGTGTGTGTGTGTGTGTGTGTGAAGAGAAGTAACATAGTGGTTAGTGTTGTGCTTATGATCACAAGATCATGGTTTTGATTCCCAGACCAGGCAGTGTATTGTGTTCTTGAGGAAAGCACTTCATTTCACATAGCGTTGTGATCACTTCAACATCTGGCATGTGGCACACTGTGCACCCGTGTACAGGCAATTTCAATTCCATAGAGGGAGTGAGCTAATGTACAATAAAACCATTTGATCATTATAAAAACAAATCATCTGTGCAGGTTGTTCAGCAAGAAATTGTGGGACCCTCATCTGTTGCTTACAACAAAATAGTGTACCATGTATGTGCATCCATGGCATGTTGGACAAGTGTCTTCGACAATAGCCCTGGGTCGACGATGCCTTGTGTGTGAATTTGGTAGATGGAAACTGTATGGATGTGTGTGTGTGTGTGTGTGTCTCTGTGTGTGTGTGTGTATGTGTGAGAGAGAGAGCTTGTGTGTTTGTGTGTGTGTGTGAGCCTGTGTTTGTTTCGCTGCCCCATCATTTGCCAACCAGTGTTGTTTTGTTTATCTTCTTATAGCTTAGTTGTTCAGCAGAAGACAATGATAGAATAAGTGCCAGACATAAGTACTGAGGTAGATCTGTTTGACTAAAACCTTTCAAGAATGTGTCCCAGTATGGCTACAGTTAAATGATTGAAGGAAATAAAAGATTTTAAAAAAATGATATATAGAGGATATATATATATATGTGGAGGTGCTGAAAAGTTCCTGGTTTTGGGTGAAAGAAAATACATGACGATCAGTTAATTATGATTTTATTCAACATATTCCCCGCTCAGATTCACACACTTATTGCAGCAGTCCTTCAGTTTCTGTAAGCCCTGTAAAAGAACTTGGAAGACTGGGCCTTCAGTCAAGCCTTTCGCTATACCCTTAAAGCCTGAAACTTTTCAGCACCCCCTCGTATGTGTGTGTGTGTGTGTATTATATAATATATAAAAAAAGAGGAGAGGTGGAGAGAGACATACACTCACCATGCATATATGTTGCACACATTAATAAAAGCAACATTGTGTCTAGTGTCTATTAGCAGACATCCACCTTCTCCACACCCACTGCCATTAAGTCACCCTGCTTAAAAAAAGAATAAACGTTTTTCATGTATCTAAACATAATCTATTTAAGACAGAAGATTTTACCAAAACAATTAGTATCAATTTAAACAGAAATAACATCGTCTAACGTTTCAACATCGGTCTGCATTTCTGTAAAGAGCTTATTTTAACTGATAAACTCTGCAGTTAACGTCCCAACAACTGTTTGTGATAATCTAATACTACCTAGGAAGTATCGTATTTATTACAATATATTCACCTCTATTAACCCTGCCTTTTATCGTCATCTCACCACCCTATTAAGGGTTTCGTTAAGAAAACAAGTGGTGCCCGTCAATTCAGAAAGATCCCCCTATTAACTATGTTTTTGGTGTGTTAAGGACGCCAACCTCCTTAGATTTCTATCCACACATTACATTGCATTAAGTCAGTCAAAAAAACCTGTTATGCTACGGTATCACGTCATCATCATCACGTTCACTTTTCCATGCTTGTACGGGTCAGACGGAGTTCAGTGAGGCAGATTTTCTGTGACCAGATGCCTTTCTTGTCATCAACTCTTACCTGTTTACAATCAAGATATTTCCCCATGAAGGACATTATTTGAATGATGGTGACACTAGTTTACAACTACCATGCAGTATCAAGACAAGGGGACACACACACACTCTCTCTCAGCGGGCTTCTTTTAGTTTCTATCTAACAAAATCCATTCGCAAGGTTTTGGTCAGTCCAGGGCTATAGTTGAAGACATTTGCTCAAGGTGCCACACGGCGGGACTAAATCCCAAACTCTGTGTCTGGGAAGCCATGCCTGCACCTGTCAATACCAATTGTTTACGATAATTTTCCATTTTCAATTTTCAATCATAGACAACCAAAATGCCAGATCTCTCTCCCTCCGCTCGCCATGTATGTATGTGTGTGTGTAATGTGATACATTAATATAACATGGATGGAGATGGAGACAGCCAGTCTTATCAAATCCAGAGCTTATCATAGAGGGAAAAGACTTCCATTTCAAGTTATATATTTGATAGTTTAAGCTGCACTCCACTTTTGCCAGGCCTGTTCTGAGGAAAATATAAAATGCAGCTAAACCCTGACTTCTTCGTTGAATGTTTCAGCCTACACAAAGCCTGACCTTGAGCATATAAGGCTCAGGGTGATTTTAGGGATGTTTTTTTGGTGGGGAAAAAAAGCGCGCTTTTTATACCCGAAAATACGATAATTCACTTTGCTTACACAACTAAATGCTCGTGAATAAAACGTATTAATGTCACGTAATCCGTTTCTCCCCTCTCTACACTTCTTACAAATCTGTGTATTTGTGTTTATATGAGAAGTGAATATTTAAGATACCAGTGACGGACGGCAATTAATGAAAGAAAGAAAAAAGGAAAAGAAAATAAAGAACCCTCATAAATCAGATCTGGTTTACTTTAAACATTATAAATCAGTTAACGCCTACAGTAATAAACTGGCCAGTGAAATTTATACCTTTGTAATATCATTGTATCAGTCAGTGTATTTGTTTGCCTGGAGCAAAGTTTTGTGTATAGTGGGTGTGTGTGTGTGGCTGATACTATTGTTCTGTAAATTAAGTTCTGTAGTTTTATTTATTTGTCTGCTTATCTAAGAAACAAATCTTCAGTCAAGTCCCTCTATTCATGCAAAAAAAAACTTGGTCTTTTCAATATCGTTTACATCATCATCAAACCCACCACCACCACCACCACTCTGCTCTCTCTATTTCTCATCATCATCATCGCCATCATTTTGTCATTGTCTTCGCCGTCATCTTCATCGTCATATTCGCCTCCAAAACTATCATCTTCATTGTTTTTGCTATGATCATTTTTTTTAAACATTTATTTTTCAACGTTCACATGACCTACATAAGTCTTCCGATACATATTTTCACTTGCTTGTCTCACTGCCTCTTGCTATTTCTTCTATGAAACCCAGCGTCATGAGATCTAACCTCATCAATTTCCATGGCCCTGTAATCTCTTCGGTCACTTTCTGCTAACAGCCTAGAGCACCCATCATCCATTCATATCAAATCTCCAGGCCTGTAGAGTTGTCTTTCCTGCACACTTAAGCTACTTTCTCAGCTTATCCTGGTATACTCCTCCATGAACCAACAAGCGGAGCTTCTATGTGATTATTAGATCTGCTGGAAATAGCAGTCAAATATCCTCCAAATCATCTCCTACAGTCTTGAAAGCAAAGATGCCCTTTCTATTGCCAACCATTTTGTCATGTGTACTGGGTGTGTTTTCTCATGCCACCAATATTAGAGAGTTTGGATAAAGGGACTGCAGTACTCTACATATTCTCTGCTTATTTGCCAACCACATTACAGTGTGTGCTGAGTGCATTTTTGTGGTTACTAACTCTAGAGAGATTGTCTCACTCACCGGTTACTGTTGCAGAAGATAGATTTTATAGGCATTCTCCTGTGGCCCTAGTACAGAAGGGTGGCCCCAGTACAGAAGGGTGGCCCCAGTACAGAAGGGTGGCCCCAGTACAGAAGGGTGGCCCCAGTACAGAAGTCTAGTTGTTTACATCTCTGGATGGCCTTTGGCAACTCTGGTGCCCAGTTTTGCAGTGGAAGGGGCTGAAACACCTAAAGAGTTACTTCACTGCTTAATGAAACATCAACTCCTACATTTGAAGATGAAACATAACATTTTCAGGATATAAATGTCAACCTCTTATATATATATATATTGATATGTCTTGGGAGGGTCATTATGCCAATAATAATAACATATGCATTGGCTCTATATCACTTCTTTATTGTTAGTCAATTGGTTAAATATCTAACCAACTAATTGATCATTTGTTTAATGTGTTGGTTAAACAATCAATGAATTACATTATTTACATTATCTACATTTGACGGATATTCGTCCTCATCTTGTTTGTTGTTAACACAACGTTTCGGCTGATATACCCTCCAGCCTTCATCAGGTGTCTTGGGGAAATTTTGAACCTGGGTTCTCATTCCTATCGATGTTACTATTATTATTATTATTATATTATTATTATTATTATTAATCAGGTCGCTGCCGTGAATCGAACTCGGAACCTTGGGGTTAGTAGCCCGCGCTCTTAACCACTACGCCATATGCCCGTGGGCAATTATGGGGTGAATTTTTAAGGCTTATAAATCTATTATTTTTCTATCCTTCCTCAATACCGGTTCCCATATGCTATTCATATCTGCACTCGGTCTGCTTAGGAGGTTGTTGTGTCCTAGCATATGTGCGGCTTCTTTTAGTTTTCGTATTTTCCAGTGTTGTTCCCTGTCTATTATTTTAACTTCATCCCACAGGGGGAGGTGGTTTCCATTTTTCCATACATGATCAGCTATACCCAATTTATCGATATCTCCTCGTGTCACAGCTTTGCAATGTTCTTCTACCCTTATTTTGAGGGGGCGACATGTTTCGCCTTTGTATAACCTACCACAGCTGCATGGGATGGAGTACACGCAGTTTTTGGTCATATTCTCTTCTGTTGGTGGTTTTACCCGAAGGAGATATTTGCGAAGTGTTGTATTGCTCTTGAATACAACAAACAAGATGAGGACGAATATCCGTCAAATGTAGATAATGTAAATAATGTAAATAATTCCTCATCTCTTAAATATAGAACAGAATCAATGAATTGTTTGACAGTCAAAGCTTTTACATCATTATTTGCAACCTTCTCAGTGATTTGCCCTCTCTCTTCAAGGTCTGCTCTGAGTCTGTTTGAGAGGTGATCTTATACCTGTGTCTATGTACGCTTGTATATATGTATGCTTATAAAAGGAGGTAAGGGTGAGAGTAAAAGAAGAGTTTGTATGTGTGTGTATACCCATGTGACTGTATGTATGTGTGTGAGTGTGTGTGTATTAGCCATATATATATATATATATATATATATATGTGGTGGGATTACTGATGGTGGTAGAAGCTGTGAATAACTGGTTTTGACAGGGAATGGAGGACATTTGGGAAATAAAAATTACTTAGAATGTAGTGAGGGTTGGGGTTGAGCGGTTGAGGGCAATTAATAGTAATAGCAATGGTGGGTAATGTGTGTGTGTGTGTATGTGTGTGTACGGGTTGGGATTTGGAAATGTTTAAGAAAATTGATGGAGTTGGAGGGAGAGAGAAAGACAGAATGGTTGGATGGGTGAAAGAAGATATAATTTGGTGCTTTAAAAACTGTTGCCATTTTAGAAGATGTTAGAAAATGCTCCAAGACATGTCACCTTCACTGGCACATCTCATCCTTACCTATATTACCCCATCACCCTGACATTTCAAACAGTAATCTAACCTTCCACCCTGTTACTGGTTAATAGATTTTTTTTGTCAAGGGGAGATGACAACGTATAGGGAGGGGGGAGGTGAATTACTGTTATATTAAGGTCACATGATGTCTTTGGCAGTGGTCCAAAAAGTCTTCTTAGCATTTAGCAATGATATTTTAATACTTTGGAATATGGGTGTTCAGAGAATGTGTGCATGTCTAGACATTTATGTGTGTGTGTGTGTTTGTAAATTTATGTAAGGGTGTGTATGTATAAGTGCATGTATGTATTAGTGTATGTATGTGTTTATATATCAGTACTTGTTTGGATGTATGAGTGCATATGTATTTATGTATGAGTGTGCGTGCTTCTGTAGTGTGAATGTGCTTTAGTAATGTGTATGTGTGTGTACATTTATATGAGTGTGTAGATGTGATTTCTGCATATGTATTTATAAGTATTCATGAGTGTGTGTATGTGTGTGTGTGTGTGTGTGTTATTGTTGTCCAGGTCAACTCTGGTTTAATGTCAAAAATCTTTTAACTGCAAGGACTACATTATCCAATGCACCTTTTCTTCTTTTTTTAAGACTGTAGTCTGTATTTTGATTGAGATTTGGTTGCTATTTCTGGCAGATTGAAGCTCCCTTGTTACATTTTTTTTTTTTTGGTATAGTCATATATGTATGTTCGTATGTACATATGTGTGCATGTATGTCTGTAAGTATGCATGTATGTATGAATGCATGTATGTTTATATGTATGTATATATGAATGTATGTATATGTGTAATGGTGAGGGTGGATAGCCTAGTGGTTAGGGTGTTGAATTCATGATCAGGAAATCACAGTTTCAATTCCTAAACCAAGTGATGTATTGTATTCTTGTGTAAAACACTTCGTCTCGCATACCTCTGTGATTACTTCCACATCTGATGTATGATAGTCTGTGCACCTGTTCAGGTAATGTCAATTTGATGGCAGGTACAGAACAAACATTTGATCAATATAAACAAATCATTTGTGCAGGTTGTTACTGCAAGAAATTGCAGAACCATTTTTCTTGGTCTACAAGTGACCATCATCATGTACATGTAAGTATTTATATATAGTATTTATACCCTTGCTCTTGGGTACCTTTAATAGAGGCAACTGTTTTACAAGCATTCAGGTGAGGCTTCCAATCTGAAGAGGATACCTCCCCTCACCCCACTTGAAAAAACTATAGGTACTGCCCCTTTCACTGTAACCCTTCAAAAGCCAGTCATCACCCATGTATGAGTATGATCTGGTAGCATGCACCATACTTTTGCTAATTGTCTTAGGTGTCTGTAGTTGTGAGGGGACATAAACATTTTCTTGACTCTGCCATGCTTTGACCCAGCAGCATATCCAGGATGCGACATCTGGGGAGAGAGAGAGAGAGATGTGCCAGAACTCAGTTGCAACTCATTTTCAGTTGAGTTGACTGGAGCAATGTGGAATGAAGTTCCTACAGTTCTATATTTAAGAGATGAGGAATTATGTACATTATTTACATTATTTACATTTGACGGATATTTGTCCTCATCTTGTTTGTTGTTAACACAACGTTTCAGCTGATATACCCTCCAGCCTTCATCAGGTGTCTTGGGGAAATTTCAAACTGGGGTTCTCATTCCTAAGGTATTTTTCGATGTTATCATAATAATAATTATAATAATAATAATAATAATAACATCGAAAAATACCTTAGGAATGAGAACCCAGGTTCGAAATTTCCCCAAGACACCTGATGAAGGCTGGAGGGTATATCAGCTGAAATGTTGTGTTAACAACAAACAAGATGAGGACAAATATCCATCAAATGTAAATAATGTAAATAATGTATGAAGTACCTTGTTCAGAGACACAACACACAGCCTGTGGGTTCAGGAATTGAACCAACAACATTATAATCATGAATTGAATGCTCTACCATAAGGCCATGTTCCTTCACATCCCTCCAACACCTCCAAATAACTGGAGGGTCTTCATTATATTGTTGTTGTTATTGTTTAATCATCAATCATTTTAGCTTTTATGATTGTGAAAACAACATCCTAATCACTTGAACGCACAAAAGATATTGGTTTAAGATCCCTTCTATCCAAAGGGATTTTCAACCAATATTTACTTGATATTATTTATTGTTTTATTTGCTTTGAGATTTAGCATTTCTATAAAAGAATTCACATTCTTAAAGTTTCAACAACATGCACACACAGACACACACACGTGTGTGTGTGGATGTGTTGTAAAAACATTAAAAAGCTGTTAAGTTAATTATATACATCTAGAATTATATTTATATAAATTAAGTATAATAATGTAAATACATTCTCTCTCTACCCTTGATTTATGGAAAAATCAGGAGGCATGGAGGGGTTGGGGAGGCTCCTGAAGATCCATTTCATGTTTAGTTGATATCAAAGAAGACCTACTCTCCCTCCCAAACCATTACGTTACCTCCATTTCTTCCACAAGTCAAGGACATTGTTGTACATAATTAATTTATATAACTGTAATTATGATTATGTTTAAATTATTTCATTGTGAAGGCTTTCTAATGTTTAGATTTAATTCAGCATGACTGATTTATGTTCTCTTATATATATTTGTGTGTGTGTGTGAATAGATATATACACACTTGCTCATATTCACACATGCATATACTTATGCACCTACACTTGCAATCAGATACATTAAATGTGTTAAATATAGTTTGGGTTGCCTTTTTGTAAACTGCTTTTGTACAATATTATCCTCTTCAGATTTGGTAGTAACAGAATATTTATTTGAACCTTTATAATATTGGTCTGTCATCTTCTCTAGAGCTGGCCTTTAAGTTACTATAAGAAAACTAAATCTTTTCTTGATGAGATCATTAGAAATTCCTTATAGGTTATAAATATTGTGAAGAGGCGAGGTCACAAAGTACATAGAAATAAGCAAAATATATGAAGCTCTAAGTTAACAAATTTGTCCTCTTTACTACCCAATAGACAACTGTCTTTTTTTTTCTTTCATATTTTATGTGAGATTCTTTCATTATTAACAGACAAAAGAAATAATCACATTTCTTTGAATACCAATGTTAATTCAGGCAAAAATTGTCTGAGTTTCTGAGTGGAAGAATTATTGTCATTATATACTAATATATTTTTACTATTACCATTGAATTAGCATTGTTGTACGTAAGAATTAGTGTCCTGATCTTGGTTGTTGTAGTCACAGTGTTGCCACCATTATACTCTTCAGTCTTCTTCAAGAATTATCATTATTGTTTACTGATATGGTTGTATTAGTGTCTTCATCTTGGTTGTTATAGTCAGTGTTTAGCTACTGTCAGGAACTATTATTATTATTACTATTATTATTATCATTGTGATACACTGATATGTTATTTACTACTGTCCTCATCTTGATTGTTATAGTTACATTGTTTTGGCCATTGTACCCTCCAGCCATCTTCAGAAATCATCATTATTATATACTAATTTTGTTGTAGTAATATCCTCATCTTTGTTGCTTTAGTTACAATATTTTGACATTAGTCTGATTAGAACAGTAACTTTACCTCATATATAGCCACCACTCTCTCTGCGGCAAGTAATTTTTTAATGGCAATCAACTGGTTGGCTGCAATTTTTCTGTGGAGTATTTAATTTTACTGAATTGTGACAAGAGGTTATTGAAAAAATGTTAGTAAAAGAGAAGAGGTAATGATTAAAAAAAAGGGTTTGAGAAGTACTGATCTAAGATACATAATAAACAGGTCTTGGAGAGATATTTTAGCAAAAAAAAAAAAAAGCAAACTGCTTCAAACTTCCTTGATGCAGGGAAATGTTCCAGGAATTGAATCCATGATCTTGCAATCGCAAGTGCAACACCTTGATCACTAGGCTATGTGCTCTCAATATAAATATAATCATTATCAGCACCCTTTAACATCTGTTTACCATGCATGTATACATCTTGCCTTGTTGACCTGTCTATTCTCGGCATTTGATTTTTTTATTTGATGAATTACATTTACTTCTGCATGTCTCTCAGTTCCTATAGAATTAAATGTAATTCTCCATGGAACTGAGAAGTCAACATGAAATTTTGCTGGAAGGTTTTAATTCAGATCTCTTTAAAGCAGGAAGTTTGTGCCATAGAATCAGGGAGGTTAGTATCAAAAGGGTTAAGTGATATCCCACTGTCATTGAATGATGTAGTCTGGTATTCACTGTGTTTAAACGAAAAATGACTGGATGGTCATATCTGGGATGTTTTTGAACATAGGTTTGCTTAACTTGTTTCATTACCATGAAATAGTCTTTCTTTCAATAAATTTTGAAAATAACAAAGAATTCATTAAAATAACTTTTTTCATTATTTAAGCAGGTATTTGGAATATAAATTAACGTGAAATTCTGATGGAAGGAAGTTTTCATTTAAATCACTTTCAAACAGGAAGTCTGTATCATGTAACCAGGGGTGATCCCAGGTGGTTCGATAATTGGATGATGTAATCTGGGATTTACTGGGATTAAATACCTTTGTTTCAGTCCATGTAGTCATCAAAGAACAATGTTGAGTCAGGTTGGATTCCTACCTGAAATAGATTTAAGAGATTAACTAACAATTGATATATATAATTGGAATAACTACATTGTTGTTGTTGTTGTTGGTCGTGGTGGTGGTGGAGGTACCAAACTGTAATTATGCCATAAATTATGAAACTAATATAAATGAATAAATAAATAACATGAATGTTTGGTATAAAGTTACCAGTGATGTATGTGTAAGCATTATAGACATTGAATTATAAACCTGAAATCATAAGTTCTTTGCATTGACATGAAAATAAATGCAGCTAACTAAAGAGTGACTCATCTGCTATCAAGTCTTATAAACCGTCTTATGGTAGGAGTAATGCGCGCGCACACACACACACACACACACACTCACACACACACACACACACTCTCTCTCTCTCTCTCTCTCTCTTTCACACACACAAACACACACACACTCTCTCTCTCTTTCATACACACACACACACACTCATACACTAGAGTAACATTTCAAATCTTTCCCAGAGAACATTACATGGGTGTCAATAATATCCACTTAGTGGTTATACAAAGTTTTTATTATTATTTTTATTTACTTTTGGATAGTATTATTATTTATATTTTTCTTTCTTACCTTTTATTCACAGAGAAAGTTTATAGTATATGTTTTTTTAATTTTCACATGGATTTCAAGGTTTATGGTATGTTTAATAGTTAAACCTGCTTACAAAGAAGGAAGTTTTACAGGCTGTTACTTTTTAAGGTCACTCATTGCATAGGATTTTGCTATTGGTTTTTGATTTTTTCTTTGAATATTCACTTAATGTTCTTTATATTTATTTTATAACTTTATTTGTATTATGCATTTATAACAATAACAGAAGTGTGTATATGTATGTATGTATGTATGTATATATATATATATATATACATACACACACATAATGCATTTTTTACATAATTGCTTAAGGCTGACCTGACAAAATGAATATAGGTGAAGTTGCAATTAAATTACATCTATTATGCTTTTTTAAGATTATTTTGTTTTATTTTTATTACTATTTTATTTTTTTAATTTATATATTTATACATTAAAAATAACTAGTTTGCACTTAATAAACCTTGGCTATGTAACTCAATCATCTGACTTTTATATTTACCTTATATTTTGGGTCAGTATATTTCTTGATTACCTTCTCTCTTGTATTTCTGCAAATCTTGGACACAAGATAGAATGAATCAATGAAACAAACCTTGATATGGTTGCTCGACCTGCTAGAAATAGCAGCCAAGTTTGTATCCGTTTTATTTTTAATGGCTTGATCTGGAGGAAGACGTTGTGGCTCTGGCCTTTGCAGGCACTTAGTTGTACTGTACCATCATGAAAATGAAGAACACATTTGATAATAAATAGAAACATTATTATTTCTAAATCTCTCAAAGAGAGATATTCAGTAACTGTTCTTTGACGTAAAGACTATTTGCCAACATAATGTGGCTGTCCTGGAAGGGATGATTGTTACTGTTGTTTAACTCCAGGAAACATTGCTTCCAGCTGGCTATACAACACAATACCTGTGTCCTTATATTTTCGAATAGGGTGTCCAGCACCCCCATCCAGCACAAAGCAACAATGCAATTTAGAAAATGAAAACAAAAGAAAAAATGGATGGATGGTCAAAGTTGGTATGCTTTTAATCATAATTCTGGTTATTCAGTGCCAGTGTGGGTCTAAACTACAATAACAACTATACCAAGAGAACAGAACATAGGTCTGTTTATTTGTGACATAGGATTTCCATATTCCTTATCTGTTCATAAGAATTAAATGATATTGAAATATGTGCTAATTTTAGCCCTTTTGGTACCAGTTTGCCTGACAATGCCTCAGGTTCCTGTTTGAAAATTATCTGAATTAAAACCTATTAAGATTTCATGTTAATTTGTTCCAAACACCAGTTTTAATCCTTTAACATTCAAGTGAGTCTGTTGGATGCAATACTTATTTATTCACATTGTTTTGAATTATTCATGCAATATTCCATAGCTTCAAGACTTTGATGATGTGATCGTTAGTTTTAGACTGAAGTTGTAGGATAAGGTATGAAAAGCCAGATCTGGCAGGTTTGAACATAAAACAGAATATTTTGGCTGGATATGGCCAGTTTAAAAGCTAAAAGGTTAACATTGACAAATTTATTTCACAAAATTCTTTGTTATTTTCTAAATTAATCCAAATAAAGCGGAGTATTTCAACAGAAATATGGTAACAAAATGTTTGCTAGTATTCCATCTCATCTCAGTACTTTTGTTTTATTGTTAAGTTCTGAGTAGGGTTACTGAGCAGCCTCTAGGGATATTAAGTAAACTGTTTTGTGTTCTTTGTAGTTTTGCTGTGGGGAGAGACTCCAGTGGTTTCAGGGAGATTTGGTTACTTGTTTTAGCAAGTTGAGGAACTACATATACCTCTTCTTAGTACATTGTCCTAATGTAGTATTATCTGCAGATATTTTCATATCTTCTCTCTGAAATGCTTGCAGACAGGTGTACAAACAGAATTGGCCACTGTGCCATGTATATATATATATATATATATATATATATATATATATATAATGTGTTATGTGTAATATTCATTATGTAATGCATAATATTTCTATATTATAATAGCTTATGTAGTAAATGTTGTTTGGTTGATTTCTCAAGTCACATTTACATTATATATATATATATATATATATATATATATATATATACAGAGAGAGAGAGAGAGAGAGAGAGAGAGAGAGAGAGAGAGAGAGAAAAAAACAGGTAATAGTCTTTTTGTAAATAAACAAATGAGGAATGTGTTCTATTTAAATTTATTTTAAGGGAATAAATATTATTCTTTTGAAAATTAATATTCATTTCTTTATTTTGTATAAAAGCACCAACAAATTTGATAAAAATTAAATTATAATCATTATTGTACGTCTACCATATTCCTTTATATTCCCCATGGTGGCAAAAGTATAATTCTCTAAACTCGACCCATCATATGACAAGTAGCATTCTGGTTCATTATATAATGTACAATGTTCTACATGAGCATAACATTGGTTATGTAATGCATAACATCACATAATCTGCAATATGCACTGTTCATTATGTAATGTGTAATTTTCATTTATGATATGTAATACTTCTTGTATAATCTGTAGTATTCTTTATGCAATGTGGAACATTTTCATGTAGTGTGTATTGCTTAAATATATGTTTATAATTTAGCATATAATGTTTATCATGCAATGTGTAATGTTCCTTAGGTAAAGTGAAATTTAAAGGTAACCTTCATTTGCCTTATCACAGTACTATCATAAAGCTATTTTTGCAGCTTTAGTAGGATCATTGCTGCCACACAATGCTCCACTGCACCCTGATGGTGACTGTAGCCAGTGGTGGACTGGGTCTAAAAATATTGGTTGCCAGGAGACTAAGGGGGCCCGTTTGCAACTACAATGCTATCATTTATTTATTTAAAAAAATTTTTTTTTTTTGTTAAAAGTGTTCTTTTCAACTGTCTACAAACACAGCCAGGTGTGGAATAATTAATGCATTCTTCCAGGAGTGAATAAAAAAATCTCAGACTTGAGAGGATGGGCCCCTATATATGGATTCTAATGGTGCAGGGGCCCACTTGCCATTGGACAAGCTGGCAACCTGGCCGGTCCACTACTGACTGTAGCTGTTGGTCTGTAACTGCTTATTCGTCAGACCTGTGTCTACTTATTTTGCAGCTGTCCTACATATCTGAGGGAACACTCCACCATCTGCCACCTGTGGATGTGCCCGGTACCTGTCAGCTCTGGTTCATGAAGATTGCGATTCATCAGACATATAATACGGCAACCAGAACACAGGCTGCCACACACTGCATTGACATGGACACCCGCTAGGAGCAAACGAGGGAGAGGAAGACCTCCCAAAATCTGGTGCAGTACTCTCTGCAAGGACTTAACAGGAACTGCAATTGACCTGGACTGAAGCAAAAATGGCTGCAGCAGATTGCTGTCGGTGGAGACAACTCGTTGCCCAATGTTTCGTGAGGAACAGGAGGTAGTAAGGCTAAGACTAAGAAGTAAGATGTATTGTCACATAAGGAGCAATGTTTCTTTTTAATGTGATAGTTTCATATAATGTGTGATGTTCCTGTGTAATACATCGTTCTTCATATCATGCGTAATGCTTCTCATGGAATGCATAAAATTCATGTGTAAATATTTCTCATGTAACATGTAATTGTTTCTCAGGAGTATGTACTTTAAACCAATACTTGCACATCATTCTATATGCTAACATATATCACACACACACACACACACATCAACAACATCATCATCAACATCATTGCTGCCATTGTCTGAATGTTCGCTTTCCCATGCTTGTATCTCTCAGACAGAATTCTTTGAGGCAGATTTTTTAAATTCTGATGCCCTTCCTGTCACCAACCATCACCAGTTTCTAAGCAAGCTATAGTATCTCCCTTTGGCTGGACATGGTTTCACAGAATATTGGAAATGTATGATTCTGCTTGTATGAGGGAGAGGCTTGCTTACAACTGTGATGCAGTGCCAAAATGAGGGGGAGAGAGAGGGAGGGAGAGAGAGAGAGAGAGAGAGAGAGAGAGAAAGAAACACACACACATACACACACAATGAGAGAGACCGCAAAAGCTTCTTTCAGGTTCCAACTACCAAATCCACAAGGCTTTGTTTGGTCAGCCTGAGGCTGTAGTGAAAGGCACTTGCCCAAGGTGCCACACAATGCGACCGACCCCTGAACCATGTGGCTGGGAAGCAAACTTCTAACCACACAGCCATGCCCGAATACTTATCTGTATGTGTGTGTGTGTGTGTGTGTGTGTGTGTGTGTGTGTGTGTGTGTGTGTGTGTGTGTGTGTGCGTGTGTGTATGAACTGAGCATATATAATATTGGTATCTCATAGTGGGCCCAAGGCTACAAATTCACAAATAAACAAATATAGTGAATCTAGCCAATTTATCCCAGCGGAATGAAAATCAAAGCCAGCCATGAGGAGAGTTTGAACTCAGGATGTAGAAATAGAAAGTATTAAACAACTAAATACTGAGAGGTATTTAGTCTCTTCTTCTTCTTCCTCTCTCTCTCTCTCTCTCTCTCTCTCTCCAATAACCTACACCCTGCTACCTACACAGAACAATACAGCAGGCCTCAGGTGCTCAAGTGCAGTATGAAAATAAAAACTGGTTTTAACTTTTCTTTAAAAGCTCTTTCTTTTATGCTGTAAATACCATCAAGCAATTCCTAAATGTCATAGCATTCTGGTTTGCTGTCTGCTTATAAATGATATACCATAATTTTATGGAGAAAAATACAGTTCAGTCTTTATAAATGATATGTGTGTGTATAGTATGTATATGTGTGTGTGTATAGTATCTATATGTATGTATATATTTGTGTGTGCATGAATATGTATGCTTGCATGTGTAGTATGTATATGTATGCATATTTGTTTGAATATGTACGTATAATATATGTATGTGTGTGTGTGTATCTATGTTATAACTTTTATGTATATATTTATAATAGTATTCATATCTTATATTCACAATTTATCTAAATAATTATAGGTCTTCACATTTTATAGTCATAACTTAGCTATCTCTTTATTTATATAAATATGTGTGTGTGTGTATACGTTTGTGTATGTGTGTGTGTGTGTGTGTATATATATATATATATATATATATATATATATATATATATATATACACATATATATACATATATATATAAATGGTGTGTATATTTAATATATCATAGTTCTTTATATTCCATACACACAGTTTATCTATCTATTATATTATAATTCTTAATATCTTATTTTCACAATTTATCTCTCTATATATTTTCATATCTACCTACCTACCATCCTCTATCCTTCCTTCCTTCACTTTATATATTAAAGTGATTGTATGTGTATCGAGAGTTAAAAAGCCACATTACGGCACTTAGAAATTTTTTATACAGCAGCATTTTTCCCCCCAAGGTGAAGGTCATATACTAAATAATTTCTTCTGAAATTTGTTGCTTTTTTTAATTTCTCAAGATAAAAACTGAAAATATTATCATATATCAGTGAGCTTTACAACAGACAATGGAAAAGTTACTGATTAGAAAAATTATTCATTTAGAATAATAATTATGGAAATTAATACAGATTTTTTTTTTTTGCTTTGTTAAAAAGAGCATGTTTACACTGAAAGTTTCAAAGGTAAAATTGTGTTGTAGATTCTCTGTTTTTTTATTATTTTCTATGATTCCAATATACAGACATATATGTGGAACAATGTTTTTTCACATTCATTATGTAATTATGAAATGGAGTTTCAAAGCAATATTCATTGTATGTGAGATGTCATGCACTATATGTGTGTGTGTGTGTGTGTCTATATACACATATATAAACATACATGCACACATACACACACATATATATATATATATATACAAACACACACACATATACATATGTATAATATATGAGGTCTGACCAATAAGTATCCGGACTGTTGCCATAGTAACGAAGCTAAAGTATGCAGAGTCAAGCCACCTGGCACAGATTGATCTTGAATTCTACTGTGCATGTGCACTAAATTTTAACATTCTAGCTCACTTCTGCTATTTACAGCAGTGCTTGGAAGGAAGGTATGTAGCGTGTAATCGGCTCATTGACCATGACAGAGAAAGTTGTCATGGTGATATCTACTCAGAGGCCTATGCTAAGTTGCAGAAAGTGTATGGAGAGGCATGTATGAGCTGCACACAAATGTATGAGTGGTTCAGACATTTCCAAGATGGCTGAGAAAATGTTGATATTGACGAACATTCTAGGAGACCCGCAACCAACAGAACTGAGAAAAACATGTCTGATTCAATTCAGTCCATTATCACTGAAGATTTGGGTATGAGATGCATGTCTGCCAAGTTGGTGGTAATTAAACATCTTTATTGACCTGGTTGATTAAGTCAACCCCCCCACACACACACACAGGCATGTCTTTTATCCTCTACTTGTTTCACTCATTAGACTGTGGCCATACTGGGGCATAGGTGCAGGCATGGCTGTATGGTAAGAAGTTCGCTTCCCAACCATATAGTCCTGGTTTCAATGCCACTGCATAGCATCATGGGCCAGTGTCAACCCCTATAGCCTCAGGCTGACCAAGTCTTGTAAGAGGATTTGGTAGATGGAAACTGAAAGAAGCCTGTCATAATATATATATATATATATTAATACCGATACAATGTACATTGGTTTATATGTTTCTTTGTTGCAGTTTTATTAAAGTTAGTCTTTAATCCTGCCTATATATTGATTGATTGAAATAATGTGGTTATTAAGCTTTTAGTTTTATATTACTCTACAAAAGACGGTAGAGATTATAATTTTTGTATGACTTAATAGAGTTGTCACTGTTCAGTTATGTATTTAGGAGTGGTTGTAATTTACTTATTGAATTTTTTTATTGATACTGTTGTACATAGGGTAAATGTGTTTGAAAGTTGTGGTTTCATTGGTATGTTTGTTCCCTAACAACACTTATTTTAGTGCTGTTGACACTGCCTGATTGACTGGTACTGCCCAGGTGTCGAAACCATAATGATATCCCTGGGGCAGCTGATGATGGAGGTTTGTTGGTATGGCTGTTTTGTATATGTGGAATAGTATTATTGGATTGTTGGTATGGCTGTGGAATAGTATTATAACACATCCTTTTGATATATATGTATTTGTGTGTGTGTTTTTCTCCCTGTAATTTAGTGGTTTAGCAAAAGCAACTAATAGAATAAGCACCAGGCTTAAAAATCAAATACTGAGATCAATCTGTTTGACTGAAATTCTTCAAGGCAGTGCCCCAGAATGGCAGTGCCCCAGCATGGCAGTGCCCCAGTATGGCAGTGCCCCAGCATGGCAGTGCCCCAGCATGGCAGTGCCCCAGCATGGCTGCAGCCTAATGACTGAAACAAATATATATACACACACACACACACACACACACACATTATACACATTATATGTGTTTGTGGGTGTGTGGGTGTCTGTGTATGTGTGTAGAAGAGACAAAATTAGCAGTGACCACGATCACATCGTGAGCAGCTGCTATACTCCACTGTCACCAAACTGGTTGTGTTGAAAAGGTTCCAGGTAGAAATGTTGTCATGTAGGTAATATGTCAGCATTAATTTAGCAGGGATGTGTGGATGTGAGGGGGAATATGTTCTTAGGTAAACAGACACAATGAGATCCTGTACCACCCTAAAGGCAATATTTGTATGGAAATTTCAAATAAGAGGAACCAAATATAGATATTAGATTAAAGTCTCTTTCATCTTTGGAATCATGGAATCACGTTTATTGGTTCTTAATTCTACCTTGTATGGATTTAGTTAGCAGCAGCGGTGGCGGCGGCGGCGGCGGCGGCGGTGGTGGTGGTGGTGGTTGATGGCAATAGAGAGGATCATGTTGAGGAATGTTGGTAGAGGAGGTAGAGGTGACCCATGTCAGTCCAATAGATTTATGCTCAAAGATATTCCGTCTTTGACCATCCTGACTTTTTTTGCTAAAGTATCTAGGACTACATTAGCATTTTTGTTTTATTTGACTTTCTTTAAATCAGTAAGATGTAATTTGAGGAATATCTGACTGTTTTCTCTATCAGGTCAAGCAATAATTACAAAGTGGGTCCATCACTGGGGTCACTTCGTCTCACAACTATATTGAAACTTTCTCTCTTCCTTGTGATGTGGTTCAATTTTCTGATCAATGAAGTGAAGTGTGTGTGCATATGTGCGTGTGTGTGCATATGTGCATGTGTGTGCATATGTGCGTGTGTGTGTGCTTGTCTCCTAGCCTTGATGTTGTGTGGTGAAGGCACGTGGCTTAGTGGTTTGGGTATTTTGGCTCATGGTTGTCAGGTTATGAGTTTGATTCCTGGTGGAGTGTTGTGTCCTTGAGCAAGACCCTTTATTTTACGTTGTTCCAGTCCACTCAGCTGGCAAAAATTGGTTGTACTTGTAATTTAAAAGGACAGCCTTGTCACATTCTGAGTTTTAGAGTATGATGTCTGTGGAGTCCTCAGCCATTTGCAAGTTAATTTCACAAGCAGGCTGTTCAATTGATCAGATCAACTGGAACCCTTGTCGTTGTAACTAATGGAGTACCAGTTGACATTGTGTAACAGTTGTAAATGAGTGTCACTGTCATACAAGCAGTGTCATTCATTTCCAGTATTTTGCAGAAACATGTCTGCTCAGGTTAGGGTTAGTGACTGGAAGAGCATTCAACTATAGAAAATCTGCTTCAATAAACTCCATCCAATACTTCTTCTTCTTGCCTTTAACCCTCCAACGTGGAGTATAGGCCAGTTATAATTGAGTTCCATGTCGCATAATTTCTCACTTCTGTACTTATACTCTGCCATGAATGTTCCCCCTTCTCTAGTTCCTTTTGTGTTGATCTACGCCACGAGTTCTTAGGCCTACCCCTCTTTCTATATCCATCCGGATTCTACTGTAAAGCACTTTTCACTGCATTTGGTGTGTCCTTTCTAATTGTGCAATCCACTTCCACTTTTTCTCAAATATTTGCTCTCTAATCGGAACTTGATTCATTCTTTGCCATAGCTCCATATTGCTTATGCGCTCGGGCCATCTGATTTTAAGTATACTATGCAAGCACCTGTTGATGAATGATTGTATTTGCTTATTTGACTTAACTGTTGTTCTCCATGTCTCAACCCCATACAATAACACCGCTTTTACGTTTGTGTTAAAAATTCTTATTTTGTTCTTTATTGAAATTACACTTGTGCTCCATACTTGCGTGGAAATGGAGCTACGGATAAATTCGAAGTAAAAACAGGAGTTCGACAGGGCTGTATACTTTCTTCCTTTTTATTTCTACTAGTTATAGATTGGATTATGAAAGAAACTATGACTGAAAGCCATCCAATACTGGCAATCATAAAAAAAAAACTGATGTTAAACACAATGTTGATGATGATACTATTTATTCTCTATTAGCAGAGAATAACTAAAATCACAAAAAAATGATCTTAGTCTTTGCATGTTTTTCCAACTTCCACATGAAACAAGGTCATCATGCCATTTTATTTTTAACCTCTTTTTATTTCTGTTCTTTTTCAGAGGAATATAAACATTGACACAATCAGCCAACCAGTAAATCAATCAATCACAACATAAATAATGTATAAACGAGGAAATTTCTAGGGGAGAAAATCATTGAATTTTACCTGTGAAACGCACACCAACATTTTTCAAAGAAAAATAAAAAATAAAAATCTCTGACACAGCCAGAAATATGTCTGAAGTAAGTGTTCCTTCATTGCCTACATATTTTACTCAGAAGCCATTTGGTTATAAAACTCTTCTCACCCTACTTTATAATGTGGCATGTTTTCCCTCCTTGCTGAGTTATCGTCTTTGTGTGAGTGTGTGTGTTTTTGTTTTTGATTTTAGTGTGTTTTTGTTTTTGATTTTAGTGTGTTTAGGTATTTCATGCAAAGTCTGATGGCATTGTTCTTTCTCCTCACCTTCTCTCTGTCTGTCTCCCTCCTCCTCTATCTCTGTCTCTCTGTTTTCTTCTGGCCCTCTCCTCTCTTCTTTTATGTTGCTTTCTGGTTCTGTTTCTATGGCATACACATGCTCTCACATGTATATATTGGTTTATGTCCATATCTGTGTGCATGGGTGTGTATGTGTGTGTGTGTGTGTGTGTGTGCATATATATATATTTGTGCATGAGTGTCAACTTTTAGTACAACTTTTTTTGTTTTCTCTATGAGCATAATTTATATATATATATATATATATATATATATATATATATATATACACACACACACATATATGCATGCATTACACACACATACACATATATGTATATATATATATGTATATATACATATGTGTATATATATGTATATATATATGCATATATATATATGTGTGTGTGTATATATGTATATATATATATGTATACATATGTATATATATATATATATATATATATATATATATACATGTATATATATGTATATATATATGTATATATATATATACATGTATATATATGTATATATATATATATGTATGTATATATATATGTATATATGTATGTATATATATATATAAATATATATATATATATACGTGTATATATATGTATGTATATATATATATGTATGTATATATATATGTATATATATGTATGTGTATATATATATATATATACACACACACATATATATATATATATATATACATATATATATATATATATATATATATATATATGTATGTATATATATGTGTGTGTGTGTGTACCTATGCATATTTACATATAAATGTATGTAAGCACATCCACACACACACACACACACACACACACGGAGTACATATATTATTACAGTCGGCAATTTGGCGGCAGGTTTTTCTTTGAGAAGATAAATGTTCTACAACACACATTATTACATAAGCCATCATTAGTAATGAAACCTGCAATAGCAAGTCCTTAGGACATTTTACTGCCACAACAAGGAATACTTGTGGTGTCTGTGGAATATCTCATTAGCAACAGAACTTAAAATATTCTCTGGAAAACAAAGAAACGAAGCTGAAATATAAAAATCAATTATGATAAAATAAATCATTGATTATCTTTTGTATAGACACACACACACACGCACATACTCACAAATATGCATATACATACATATACACATCATCATCATCATCATCATCATCATCATCATCGTTTAACGTCCGCTTTCCATGCTAGCATGGGTTGGACGATTTGACTGAGGACTGGTGAAAGCCGATGGCTACACCAGGATCCAATCTGATTTGACACACATGAATATATATGCATACATACATACACATATGCATAAACACACACATCTACATACATATACACTCCAGCATTCCCTTCTCACTTCCTCTCACCCTCTCTCTCCTTACTTCCTCCAGTACGCAGCACTCCAGCACACTCTTCTCATTTCCTTCAGCATTCTCTGCTCTCCACTTCCAGCACTCTCTGCTCTCCAGCACTCTCTGCTCTCCAGCACTCCCTGCTCTCCACCTCCAGCACTCTCCTCTACTTCTAGCACTCTCTGCTCTCCACCTCCAGCACTCTCCTCTACCTCTAGCACTCTCTGCTCTCCAGCACTCTCTCCTCACTTCCTCCAGCGTTCTGCTCAATTCATCCAGCACTCCTCCTTTCCTCCAGCATTCTCTTTGTCTCTCCATTATTTTCCTATCCACCAAATGTCTAATATTTCCAGAGGTTCAATACCCACTGATGCCAAATACCTCCAATTGTATTGTATCAATAATTTTTCTTGACTCTTTCAAATTTCAACACTCTGTCCAAAATTCATTCCAAGCTCTGTAAACTCTTTCAGTTTGCACTGATCGGTTTGCAATCATCATGAACTTTTCCAACATTTGTGAAACTCTTCACATAGACTGTGAACCTCTCACATTTGTCTCAAATTTTTCTCATCCACATTAATCCATTCAAACACCCTAAATTCTAGCCATTATCACGAAATCCTCTCAATTGACAAGAATTCATCTTAATGTTTTTGAGCTTTGATTTAACACTGCAAACTCTGACCAAACATTGCAAAACCCTTTCCAAAGTTTGAGAACTTTGTCCATAACATTTCCAAACTCACTTCCTTACACAAATTCCTTCTTATAACTCTTCTCTCCCCAAACTCATCCTAAACAGCCTGACTCATCACAAAATATCCACAGCAATCACATGCTTGCCTCACTCTTCATACAGACTGCATCATTTACCTGCAGCTCATTACATAAGCACTTCCAGGCTTCTTGACAAGTATTGACCTGTTGTAGATTTTTTGTAAACAAATGGATCATTCATATGGTGCTATTTGTTTCCAGTTCTCCAAATAAACCTGTCCATATTGTTCATTGCTCAATAGACTGGGGGAGGGGGTATTACTACTTCATTTGGAAACAAGTGGTGGGGTTAGCATCAGGAAGAGCATCCAGCTGTAGAAACTCTGCTCCAGTGTAGTCTTGTTTGACACATGCAAGCATGGATGAATGTATTTTAAAATGAATAATAAGGTGGAGATGATGGGGATGTGTCCAGTAAGTCTGAAGGCCCAGCACCTTCAAAAGACCCAACAGCTTCACTCATCTTGAACTTGCAAGCTTCTCTAAAATCCAGTATTGGTTTTGAGAGCTTATATGTGACTACGTGACTTCCTAGAAAGAGTAGTCAAATCAAATGATATCCTACTAAATTAAAAATTAGAAAAGACACATTAGGTAATGTAGTTCAGGGTCAACAGTAAACTGTGAAAAGATGGGATGGCCATGGATAGAATACCTTTGATCAAAGATCCACTGAATGAGAGTCTGCCTGGTGCTAAACAACAATAGCAATGTGTCCAATCATGAGCCCAACAGGAGAGTGTCTATGTGGTCTCTTGATTTGCTAGAAATAGCACCCAGATGGTCATGGCTAGAAATATCTTTGATTATTGAGTCCACTCAATCAGAGCAATCCTAGGGCTAAATAGCAGTAACAACAATAACAACAAAATAGAACTGAAAAACAAATAAACCATCCCTTCTTGACAACCAACACCTACCTGAAGACAGTAAATAAACCCAAGTCATTTGGCTGTTTGACCTTCCCTTTCCCCCCTCCTCTCCAAATAGACTCTCCCTGAATGTTTGTTTAAACTATGGCAGAAATACTACTGCAAGGCGGTGTTAACCAAATACACAGGTGACACCAAATACTTTGAATAATCTCAATCCCCCCTCTCCCTTACTCTCTCTCTCTCTCACTCTCTCTCTCTCTATATATGGACATGTATATATGTATATATATATATGTTGTGGTGGTGGTGCTGCTGCTGCTGTTTTTTATCTCGTTAATTAGCCAGCATTCCCCTCTTGCACCTTGCCAACAACTGGAGGAGCAGAAAAAAGAAAGAAAATGAAAAACAAGGAAAACGGATTGCAGAAAGGTTTAGAAGACAACTGGAAAACCACCACCTCCTCCTCCTCCTCCTCCTCCTCCTCCTCCTACTACTACTACTACTACTACTACTACTACTACTACAGACCAACATAAAATTACCCCCACCCAAAGGTGAAATAAAACTGACGGTGTGTGTATGTACGCTTGAGTCTGTGTGTGTGTGTGTGTGTGTGTGTGTGTGTGTATACAAGCATACACATGAACATATTTACGTATTTTACATAATGCAAACATACACTCATGCATCTTCTGTGTATGTGTGTATGCTTGTGCAAATGTAATTGTGTGTTCACATGCATATGCTTATGTATCCAAATCTGTGTGTGTATGTGTGTGTTCATGTGAATATATAGAGATGCAATATGACCAAACAGTTAAGAAGTTTACTTTGCAATTACAAGGTCCCAGGTTCAATCCAACTACATAGCATCTCGGACAAATGTCATTTTCTATGGCCTTTGCTCAACCCATACCTTGTAAGTGAAATTGCATTGATGGAAACTGTATGGAATCTTGCTGGATTGTATCTATAATTTAGAAAGTACTCCCTGAAACTTGGGTGTATGGCCCCTACATCCTCCTCATTCCATCTTTATCATCTTTCTTTCTCCTCTCTCTATCCCTCAATACTACTCTCCCCTCAGTTGAGGGGTCTTGTCCTGCAAGTTACTTGCTGACCTCACCACTACCAGAGCCACGTGTTGGCATTTGAAAGGGCACCCACTTGTAGAAACCATACCAAAACAGACAGCAGGGATTGATGCAGTCTTCTCACTTAACAGTTCCTGTCAAACCATCCCACCCATGCCAGCATGGGAAATGGATGTTAAATGATAATGATGAGTCACACTGACTCTATTTGAGAATTACATGAAGAGTACACGTCTTTGAAATACTCAACCAACTGCTTATTAAATCCTCATCATTGAACAATGGAGATTCACCACCACCTTTTATATATATCATGCTCTAATTTAGAGTTTAGAGTTTGTTAAAAAAGATTATGCAATTTAAAGAAGCTTCTTTTCATTTGAATTAAAAAGAAATCAATTAAACTATAGCCCTCTACTTTAAAATGGACAAATTGCAGTTAATTACAGTTTTGGTATATTTTCTCTTTTCTATTTTTTTTCAATTCCATTAAAATTATTTTAAGGGTACTCAACCATTAGAATGTTAATTCAGGGGCAGGTAATTCAGTTAATCAAACCATTGAATTCTCATCTTCAAACAATGGATATCCACCACCATATCTGAATATGAATACTGATGTGTGCGTGTTTGGGTATGTGTATACATTCATGTATGCTTGCATATGGAGATCTGTTTGCATGTATGTATGCATGTGAACATGTATGTATGTGAACATGTATGTACACACACACACACACACACACACACACACACAGGTGTAGGCATGGCTGTGTGGTTAAGAAGCTTGCTTCCCAATCATAAAGTCTTGGGTTCAGTCCCACTGCAAAGCACCTTGGGCAATTGACTTCTACTAAAGCCTTGGGCTGGCCAAAGCCTTGCAAGTGGATTCGGTAAAAAGAAACTGAAAGAAACCTGTTGTGTGTGTATATCCTATATGTATGTGCACATGCGCACGTACATGTGTGTGTGTGTGTGTGTGTGTGTGTGTGTGTAGCCTATTTATAAAGGACAACATTTTGGTACACACACACACACACACACACATATGCATCTGTGCATTTGCACACACACACACAATGCACACACATCTATAGTTATACTTGTATTTATACATATAAACATAGCTGTACACACAAGAAAATTGGCTAAGTTGCTAGAGTGGCAGACAGAATGCTTTGTGGTATTTGTTCTGATTGTCTATACTCCAAGTTCAAATCCCACTAACGTCAACTTAAAACTTTCACCCTTTCAGGGTAGATAAAAAAGGTACCACTCCAACAGAGTAGATTGGCAAAACTATATGAATATCAGACCAAATGCATTGTGGTATTTGTTCCAGCTCTTTCTGTTCTTAGTTCAGGTCCTGCTTTGGCCTACTTGGTGGGATTGACTCAATCCATAACCTGATTTAACATAACCACCTGACCCTTTGCATGCTTTGGCAGGGTCCATCCTGTTGCAAGACGCATTCAGAACAGGTCTCTGGTTTGAAAGTATCCTCACCATCCCCCTTCAATAGTCTGGGATGCCTTGTAAAGGGTCATCGGCATGGCTATCTCTTCTGATTTAAAGATAATACAGACATGCACACACATCTGTGTGTGTGTGTGTGTGTGTGTGTGTGTGTGTGTGGTTGGCTATGTTAAGATTATTGAAGATTAAAAAATGCACTTTGGATGCTACCACAGGATATGCTATTTATATACACATACGCACACATATACATACACGTGTGTGTAATTTGTATGTACATACATAGACCTATGTAAGTGTATGTCTGTGGGTGGTAGGGTGTCTACTAAGCTCACAGCCTAACTATTTATTTTAATGTTTTCTGTGTTGATTTGTTACCCTTCTCTGCTACCATACCATACACCAGCTTTTGCTTCTGTCTCACTAGTTAGACAGGCAAACACACACACACACACACACATACACGTGTGTGTGTGTGTGTGTATGTAGTGGGGAGAGAGAGAGAGAGAGAGAAGGGCTGCAAAATTGTGTAGGAGTGTGTGAGGGAGAGATCAACAGAATTTGCAAATAAGGTAGTGAAGGGCATAGTCCCTACCCCTTTCCCTACTGGCTCAGATGGGGCTGGGTTGAGAATATTGCCTTCAGACTTGCTCAGTCTCTTCCAAGAAAGCCAGCTGCCTACCATTATGTTCTTTCTTGAGATAATGTTAGAATGTCAGCCTATAACTAACTGACTTTGCTTCTGCTCCCACTGTCCACACACTTTGTTTCTCTTTGTCCATACAATCTCTTGTCTTTCTTGTCTTTCTTACCCCATCAGCTCCATCTCCGCTTGGACAAAAAAATGCGGTAAATTGGTAGCAAAAGTGGGATGGGTGGGGGACAGTATTTTGGTACATGGAGACTGGTTGACTAGTTGGAATGGATTTAGAAATATCTGTAAAACGCTGATTAATACATCTCTCCTTCATCAAGTTGTGTGTATATATATGTGTGTATATCTGTGTATGTGTATGATATACACACACATTATATAACATATATATTACATGTATATATGCATATGTATAATATATATATGCATATATGTGTGTGTGTGTATGTATGTATACATGTGTATATGTATAATATGTGTGTGTGTGTATATATATATATATATATATATATATATATATATATATATATATATCTGTGTGTGTGTGTGTGTATGTATATATATATACATATATGTATATGTATGTGTGTGTGTATATATATGTGTGTGTGTGTGTATGTATATGCATATATGTATATGAGTATATCTGTATACATATACATATGCATACATACATACATACATACATACATACATATATATATATATATATATATATATATATATATATATATATATATATATATATATATTGACTCAATGGTGGAGGAGACCAGAAATCCAAAGAGAGGCTTTTAAACAAGTTAAATATATAACTTCAGAGCTAATAGTTGTATTTCAGAGATTTAAAACTTAAGCAAAGAAACTCCCCTTTCACTGTAACATCTATAGAGTATAAATAAATTGCATTGACAAGGACTTCTTGTTTTGGCCTGTCACTGGTTCAATAAACCTTTAGGTGAAATTTGAAATCTCAGTGTGTGTGTGTGTAGGTTTTAGTATATTCATGTTTGTTGTCGCTCACATCTCTCTCTATATATGCATACATTCACTTGCATACATATATATTCTATATTTAATTGCTGTTTGCTATTGTTGCTGCAACAGAATTAGTTATTTTTTGTTTAAAACTTTGAAAAAAAAAAAAGGTATGTTTCAGAGAAAGCTGTCTTATTCTATTCTTCATGTTTCTTTGTCAGACCTATAAAGTGTCTTTTGATGTGACGGCTGTCAAAAGGCAGACCACATACCCTATAGGGGTGGTCTTAGCACAGATATATCTATATATATATATATATATATATATATATATTCACACACACACATATATATATATATATATATTCACACACACACATATATATATATATATATATATTCACATATAAATATTCACACATATGTACATACACATGTGTGTTAGTGTGTGTGTGTATTTGTTGGGTTGGTATACAGATGTGCCTGTTTGTATGCATGTGTGCGCACACATGGCTGTGGTACTCCGTCGGTTACAATGATAAGTGTTCCAGTTGATTTGATTGATGGAACAGCCTGCTCATGAAATAATGTAAGTGGCTGAGTACTCCACAGAGTAGTGTAGTTCTCAAGGAGATTTATTGTGATATACCGAATGTGACAAGGCTGGCTCTTTATATTACAGGTACAACTAATTTTTGCCAGCTGAGTGGACTGGAGCAACATGAAATAAAGTCTCAATGCACTACTGGGAATTGAACTCATAACTTTGCGATCATGAGCTGAACCCTAACTGTTCCACATACCTTCATATCATACATACAAAACCACATTCTTTTTTACTCTAGGCACAGAGCCTGGAATTTTTGGAGAGGGGGCCAGTCGATTAAATTGATCCCAGTATGCAACTGGTACTTAATTTATCAACCCTGAAAGGATGAAAGGCAAAGTCAACCTTGGCGGAATTTGAACTCAGAACGTTAAGACAGACTAAATACCGCTAAGCATTTCGCCCGGTGTGCTAACGGTTCTGCCAGCTCGCCGCCTTGATACAAAACCACATTGCACAGGTTTTGGGTTAAACCAAGTAACAGTGATGAATAAGCACATGCAGAGCTCTTTCACCAGCCTATCTATGCTATTCTGTATTGCTTATCTGATGTAATAACTTCAGGAAGTGATCTTCTAATTTTATTTTTATCTAATGGGTGTAGGCATAGCTGCATAGCTAAGTAGGGGTCAGAGCTAAGTAGTTTGCTTCTGAATTTAGTTTTACTGTGTGGCACCTTGGACAAATGTCTTCTACCAATTTCTTTGGTCTGACCAAAGCTTTGGTAGTGGATTTGGCAGGCAGAAATTGAAAGAGTGTGTGTGTGTCTGTGTGTTTGTGTGTGTGTGTGTTTGTTTTACATTTGCATACTATCAATGTCATGGGCTCCCAGCTCACAGTTCTCTATCTTCTCTATTTAGTAACTTCGCTTTCAAGTCAACACGAAACTTCTGTATAGCTACTTTATCTACTAGAAATAGCTGTCAAATATTCCTCAAATAACAGCCTCTCTATTGATAAAAACAGAAAGTCTTCACATGGGCTAATGTAGTTCAGAGTACACTATACCAGGAACAATATAAAATATAGGGTGAACATGACTGGTATACCTCAGAATTTACATCTGCTAGAAATAGCAAGCAAATCTTCTTCAAATGACACCCTGTTAATTTAAAGGAAATGATGGTCACACTGGAAAATGTAGTCCAGGGTACAGTGTGCTAGGAATAAAAGAAAATAAATAGGGAGAGAATGATCATAGCTGGTGTGGTACCTCAGCTCATACACCTGCTCTAAGTAGACTAAACAACAGCAGCGTCATCAACAACTTAATCTCTACCTCGTTAGCTATACTAATTAATCAGTGTTCTAATGTTACATACCCTACCTTGTTCCACTTCTGTGACCAAATGATCTAAATTTCAATACGAGATATCAACCCCTTCTCTCTACTTTAATATGGTGTTAACTAGACAGCTGCCAATTTCTAGAGCATGGCCTGAAATCTTTCCCTTTCTCTCTCTGCCTTTTTCTCTCTTTTCTTCTCTTCTACCCTCTCTTTCTCTCTCCTCTTTCCTTACAAATACATGGATATGTATATCTATCTATCTACCTACTCACCTACACACACACATGTATACACACATACGCACGCGCACACACACATGCATACACACACGTATTCATCACCATTATTTAATGACCATGCTCCAAGCTGATATGAGCAAAACAGTCTGACAGAATCTGATGGGTCCAAGGACTGCATCCTGCTCCAGTGTAGGCTTTGGCATGGTTTCTATGGCTGGATGCCCTTCATCATGACAACCACTTTACAACATAGACTGGGGCTTTTTTGTGCCACCAGCACTAGTGACATCATTGTATAGCTTGCAAGACTATGACTTTTGAGGGCGCAACTTTATGTTAAGATATGAAGGATAGAAATATGAGAGAAGGGGTCAGAGCAGAACCAGTTTCTTGCTGTAGAGGAACTACATGGCACCCACTACACTCTCGGCATTAGGAACTGTAGAAACCTTGCCAGATCAGACTGGAGCCTGGTGCAGCCTTCTGGTTAGCCAGTCCTCGGTCAAACCATGCAACCCATACCAGCATGAAAAGCGGATGTTAAACGACAATGATGATGATGATGATGATGATGATGATATATATATATATATATATATATATATATATATATATATATATATATATATATATATATACACCCACAATGGGCTTCTTTCAGTTTCCATCTACCAAATTCACTCACAATGCTTTGGTTGGCCCAAGGCTATAGTAGAGGACACTTTCCCTAGGTGCCACACCATGGGACTGAACCCGAAACCATGTGGTTAGGAAGCAAGCTTCTTACCACACAGCCACTCCTGCACCTATATATGTACATATATGGTTTGTATAAAAAACAAAAGACAGAGACAGGTGAGACAACAACAAATATGGTGTATTAGTTTGACGCTCAGGGAAATTGGAAGAAGCCTTTGATGGTTTGAGCTTACACGCATCTACAGAAAGGAATGAAGAGAGAAAACAGAGCGAGAGAGAGAAAAAACATGTCTGGATCAACTGTTGCACATGCTGAATTGACAGGAAGGAAGTGGCTGGAGACAAGGGCAGCAAGGGAGAAATCAGTGACCTGGCTAAAGTCTGTGTGTGTGCAAGCATGTTTGTATATGTGAAGTTAATGTGTGCTTGTGTATCTGTGCGTACGGTTGAGCACATGTATGTGTGTGTGAGGATGAAGATTATGTGAGTGTGTATATGTGTATATGAGCATTATGTGTGTGTATGAGAGAACAAATATGTGTACATGTGTGGAGCGATGTGTACATGTGTATGGACCTGTGTGTGAGTGTGTGAGGCTATATATATATATATATATATATATATATATATATATATATATATATAAATCCACAAGATTTTTTAAATTCTCTCTCTGTTTGTTTCCTTGTGTTCCTTTCTGTTGAAGAGCGTAGGCTCCAAACATAAAAGACTTTCTCACCATCCCGAGCGTCAGACTAATACACCTGTTTGTTGTTTATGCACCTGTCTTTGTCTTTTGTTTTTCTGTAAATTTCAACTATATCTGTCTGTCTGTCTGTCTGTCTGTCTGTCTGTCTGTCTGTCTGTCTGTCTGTCTGTCTATCTATCTATGTATATATGTATATATATATATATATATATATATATATATATATATATATATATATATATATATATATAAAGCAAATAAGTAACAAGGATGTTCAGGTAATATCCTTTTTATTCACTTAACTTAGGGCTGCGCGGACTATACTGAACTGGTTTGGTGCCTCAATTTAAGTACTTAATTCAACTGAGTCTTAATTATTTCTTTATACATATACAGACATATATATATATGTACGTACATATAAGTATATATATATATATATATATATATATATATATATATATGATGGCTTTCCTTCAGTATTGGTATATGGCATCATTCACTCACACAACCTTTCCTTGTGATGTAAGTAAAGAGGCTAGGCTGAGCAAGAGGGTGAATGACATTGTCTCCTCCCACTGACACTCTGTAGACCAATACTGAAAGAACATCCTATGTCACTCTCTGTTTCCTCATTTTGCTCCTACCCTTTGCTTTTGTCTTTCCTCTGCCATCACTTTTGGCTCACCCCCACCTTCATCTCTTTACAAATTCTATTTCTTCTCTTCACTTCCTCACTAATTATTGCTTTCTTCCTCTCACTTCACCCCACTCTGTTTATGTTTCTCCTTGCGACCCACCTCCCGCTTTCTCTCATTCATTAGTTCTCACTTTCTTTCACACTCTTTTCCTATCCCCCACCCACCTCTCTCTGTATCATCATTCCCTTCCTCTCCTCCCTCCCCTCCCTATAATCGTGTTCTGATTTCTCTCTCTAATAAAATCGTAAAATGTTAAATGGTGCGTGAGAGACATTTTGAAACATTCCTATCTTGTTACTTCACTCTTTTCTTTTGCAATCACTCTTCTCTTTTTTTGTTGTTGTTTTTTTCGCTTTTTGTTTACCATTTTTTATTATTTTTTTTCCAGTTTTATAGGTTATTGTTGTTGTTATTGGGGTTGTTGCTATTTGGTATCAGGTCATCCATGATAAAACAAACGTATGGCTAAAGGGATACGCTCTGTAGCCATCACCGACCAATCGTCTGTTTCATTTATTTTTATCTTTCCTTTTCTTGGGGCACTGGCTGGAAGAGTTTTAGTCGAACAGATCAACCCTGGTACTTGATTCTGTCGGTCTCTTTTGACAAACTGCTAACAGGGACATAAACAAACCAACCCTGGTTGTTGAGCATTTAGAAGAAGGAACAAACACAGACGTAAAGACACATGCATATCTATCTATCTATCTGTCTGTCTGTCTATCTCTCTCTCTCTCTCTCTCTCTCTCTCTCTCTCTCTCTCTCTATATATATATATATATATATATATATATATATATATATATATATAAACAACAATGATGATGACAATATATATATATTGGGTTGGTGCATAATTATTGTGGCTTTTTTTTCAACAAATTTTATTCAACAAAAACAATAACACTATTTAACAAAAACATCTTTAAATGATTATTCCAGAGCATATTCATCATCTAACTTCAATTACTGCTTCCCATTTGCTTTGCAGACGGTCAGACCGTCATTTAAAGATGTTTTTGTTGAGTAGTGTTTTTGTTTTTGTTGAATAAAATTTGTTGAAAAAAAGTCGCAATAATTATGTACCAACCCAATATATATATATATATATATATATATATATATATATATATATATATATATATATATATATATATATCATCATCATCATCATCATCATCATCATCGTTTAACGTCCGCTTTCCATGCTAGCATGGGTTGGACGATCTGACTGAGTACTGGTGAAACTGGATGGCAACACGAGGCTCCATATATATATATATATATATATATATATATATATACATGCGTGTGTGTGTGTGGTAAAAAGGTGCAGGCGTGGCTGTGTGGTAAGAAGTTTGCTTCCCAACTACGTGGTTCAGGGTGCTCTCCCACAGTGTGGCACTTTGGGCAAGTCTCTTCTATATCCTTTAGCTCACCAAAGCCTTCTGAATGGATTTGGTAGATGGAAACTGAAAGATATCCATCATGTGTGTGTGTGTGTGTGGGGGGGGGTTATGTCTGTGTTTGTCCCCCACCCTTGCTTAACAACCAGTGTTGGTTTGTTTATATCCCCATAAATTAGTACAGTTAGGTAAAAGACACAGATAGAATAAGTACCAGTCTTCATTAAAAAAAAAGTCTTGGGGTTAATTCATTCAACTAGAAATTCTTCAAGGCAGTGCTCCAGCATGGCTGCAGTCTAATAACTAAAATAAGTAAAAAATGTGTGTGTGTGTGTGTGTGTGTGTGTGTGTATGTATGCATACACAGTTAACAGGCTTCCACATAGTTTCCATCTATCAGATCCACTCTCAAGTCATTGTAATTTGTTATAGTAGAAGGCACTTGCCTAAGGTGCTGTGCCTTGGGTATGAACCCATGTCATTGCAAAGCAAGCCACTTAACTACACAGAAACTTAACTCTTATGAAACCTTTGCTTTTCAGACTATATTAGTTTGAGTGTCCATTTTTTTATGCCTAAGATGTAAAGGTGTGATTTGAAGGAGGTTTAACAACTATTTCTTGGAAACTAGATGACCACATAGAGGTTCCAGTTACTCTGCTGTTAAGGAGTTTAAAAAAATGAAAGTAAATTGACCAGAAGTGGCAAACAGTGAAATCCCATTTCATGCAGGGAACATAAAGAGAACTGGTAACTTCCCTCAATTTCATAAACAGCATTCATATGCAGACTATAGAAGAGCGATGGGTGCTTGCCATTCAGGTGACAATGTGAGACTAATGGTACGTTATTTACATGATATTTTCATGACCAGATGTGGTACAACAGATTTAGAGATCGACAGGGTGGTGGTGGTACTTATTCATGAATCTCATTTCATGCGTCAGTGATTTATGTTTTCCCTGTCAATGTGATTGTTTTCACCTGGCCCCCACTCTCCCAGATCCTCATTCTTGAGGTATTGTCTACCGCTCTGCTTCTCTTTCTGGCCATCTTTTATAACCTCTGCATCTGTTACTTAAACCATATTGTCCTCTTCCTGTGTGTCTATTTATCTGTCCTTCTGGTAGTCATTTTAACTGTTTTCCTCTGTCTGGCTGTCAATCGGTTTAGATAAGGAATTGGCAGTCATTACAGTGTTGAATGGAATGATGTGGACTTTTTAGTTCTCGTTCTCTGTTCTTTGAGTTCAAATCTTGCTGAGGTTAAAGTTTGTCTTTCATCCCTCTGGGGTGATAAATGAAGTACCAATCAAGTACTAGGGTTGATTTCTCTCTCTCTCGTTCTATCTATCTATCTTCATTCCTTCCTTCCTCCTGCCCACCCACCATGAGAAAGGGGACCTCACTCATATTGTCGTTACCTCTAGAAATGCAAAATTGAACAAGGGGCCAGCAATGTCTTCTCACAGAAAAACTGATAATTTTTGGAACCAGCCACAGACACTCCAGTTTGAAGAAAAGAAGTCCCTCTCTATTTGGGTTGCTTGTCTTGTTTTTTTAGGTGTCAGTTTGTCCATCAATCCATCAACTGTCGAGGTGTCAAACATGGCCTGTGGGTCAGATACAATCAATGACTATCTAGTTCAGCTGCTGGTTTAATTTTATATTAAAAAAAAAAAAATTGTATTATTATCTTTTAATTTCAAAATATTCTGTAAAAGACATATTGCTAGCATTTGTTCAGACTTGTGGCTTGACTAGAGTCATGATTAAAACTGGTTCAGATTAGTCAGGTTAGTACATCTTAGGTGCACTAAGCAGTGCACTCTTTTGTTACCTCAGTCAAGTAAAAAGAAGTTTATGAAATCATAAACTAAAAGATGTGACCTATTTCTCCACCACTTTATCTATACATGCCAAGCCAAACAAGTGAAAGGTTTTTTTTTTTTTTACATTTGTGCATTGATTCATACTATTGGATCTTAGCAATATGAATGAGATTGAAATATTTTGCAGCTGAAACAGTAGGAACTTTATGTCAAGCATTGGTCTTCTTAGGAACTCTATATATTCGTTTGGACAACTTTTGTCTCTTTTGGCATTAAGGTGGGACATTTAGCCATAGAAACCATGCCAAAGCTGACATTGAGACCTGACACAGCTCTGCAGTTTGTTGGATCATACCAAATGGTCCAACCCATGCCAGAATGGAAAATGGATGTTACATGGTGATGGTGATGATGTTCTCACTTTAATGAGCTTTGCTTAACAGGACTGTACTGTATATATAATAAGTTTTTTTCCTATGCATCACTTCGTGCAGGTGACACGTAAAAGCACCTACTACACTCTCTGAGTGGTTGGTGTTAGGAAGGGCATCCAGCTGTAGAAACTCTGCCAAATTTAGATTGGAGCCTGATGTTGCCATCCGGTTTCACCAGTCCTCAGTCAAGTCGTCCAACCCATGCTAGCATGGAAAGCGGACGTTAAACGATGATGATGATGATGATATGGAAATATAAAAATATAAAAGAAGCAAAAATACTGGAGATTCAGTATACACCACGTGGCAAAATTATGAGTTGAAAATATGTGGAAAACATGCATACATACATACATGCATGCATACAATGAAGGCATGTGGCTTAGTGATTAGGGCATTCGGCTCATCATCATAAGGTCATGAGTTCAATTCCCAGTGATGCATTGTGTCTTTGAGCAAGACACTTTATTTCCTGTTGCTCCAGTCCACTCAGCTGGCAAAAATAAGTTGTACCTGTATTTCAAAGAGTCGGCCTTGTCACACTCTGTGTCATGCTGAATCTCCCTGAGAACTATGTTAAGGGTACATGTGTCTGTGGAGTGCTCAGCCACTTGCACGTTAATTTCACAAGCAAGCTGTTCCGTTAATTGTATCAGCTGGGACCATCATCGTCGTAACCAACAGAGTGCTCCTATATATATATATATATATATATATATATATAGTAGTATGATCTGAAAGATCCTAGTATAGGAAGTTAGTAAACTTGAAGCCTGTACACATTGGACAACATATGATAAAGAGAGTGCTTGTGCTTTCTTGCAGATGATGGTCTTCGTAATCATATCCCCTGCAAGTTGCTTCTCATTGATCCACAGGCAAAAACAATTTTTCCATCTATTTGTGGACAGGTGTGCGTTGCTTGGAGAGCCTGGAGACACCCTTTGCTGTTGTAATGGCCTTGATCTCATCCTTTTTTCTTCAGGATGGTGCAGATTGTCGATGTGCTTCAGTCGTATTGACATGCTATGTCCACTACACACACTCCTCTTTCATGTTTATCAATGATTTCCTTCTTCAATTCATTCTCAGTTTTTTCTTCTTCTCAGCACTGTCCTTTGCACTAACCTTCTTAGGACCCATGGCTAACACAACTAATTATTATAAAATGATAGTAAAAACCGCACAAAACTAAAAAAAAACACTAGGAAAAACACAACAGGCATGCTGCCACAATGAGATAAACATGTGAATTGAGCGAGTGGAGGCTGCGCTTGTTGGGAGAGTGTGTGCGAGCTCAGTGCTGACTAGTGGTTGCTTGTATGACACTCACTCGTACTGCAGGTTTCCACTTGTACATCAAGACAAAAATTGGCACAAGCCTCAGCTCATACAGCAAATAACTCACATAATGGTGCACTCATCCTGTGAGGTTCTACTGTAGTGTTTTGAGGAATAATTGTCCCTATCCAGCCTACAAGATCTAATTCATGCTTCAATCTGTAGACCAACAAAGTCAAACAAGTTTGACACCCTTAGGTATACACTCTTATCTTGTATTTGTCTTTGTAAAGTCATACTAATCTACTGATCTGTCTTCTATAATCATTTGTCCATATATAGTAAAAATCACCACCACCCCATACTAAATACCTTGTGTTTATATTTCTCTGACACTAATCTTCATGAATGACCTGAATTCGTTTTAATCCTAATCTTGTTTACACACTCTGCCAAACCCCTGCTGACATTGTTTTTGTTTTTGATACACCACAAAGTAACCCATTCATCAAGAACCCTGAAACATAATGCCAACCTACCATCATTTCCATGACAGTCTTCTCTGTTGCCACTCACCGTGACCATTATTATTACTAATGCCAAAGGAATTCCAATTATGGCTATCCAGTCTTTATTTCAGATATATTGTATTTGGGATCCTGGCATCCGGAGTAGGAGTATGTTTTTTCTGTTTTCTAAGACAGTTGGGTGTGCTATTATATCTAAGACGTCTAGCAACCTATTTAGGACCATCATGTGTTGAGGTTTCTTAGTGTTGATAATGTGCTTACATGTTTGCAAGCGCCATATGACTTAGAATAAATACAGCTTCGAACAAACAGAGCTTGGTGCTTGATGCTTGGTGGACAACCCCCCCCCCCTCTCTCATTCCAATACATTGTTGGTAGAAATAGTTGACCCAAAATTAACCAAAAAGTCAATTAGTAAGATCAAAAGAAATTCTTCTGTATAAATGTGGTTAGTATGTTAATATATTTTAAACTGCTAAATACTATAATGACTAATATCTAAATGAAATTATGTCGTTAGGTTGTATTCTGTGTGGGAAAGTAATTTCTCAAGTATACAACCAGTATTTAACTATTATAATTATTAATATCTGAAAGAATTGCTTTGTTAGGTAGTTGTGTGTATTAAAGTATTTTCTCTAATATGTTGTTGTCGTTGTCATCGTCACCACCACCACCACCGCCACCACCACCACCACCACCACCACCACCACCACTGTTTTAGCATTGACTTTTCCATGTTTGCATGAATCACATGGCAGATTTTCTGTGACCTGTGTGTCAGCAAGATAATGATATTTCTCTATGGTTGGACATGTTTCCGCAGAAAATTGGAAACGAATGAGACTACCTCTGTAATGGTGATGCTTATTTACAAAACTATTACACAGTGTCAAGACAAGGAGACACAAATGAGCACACACACACTCACACACACATACAATGTACATACGTGTACACATGACAGGCTTCTTTCAGTTTCCATCTACCAAATACACTCACAAGGCTTTGGTTGTCATGGGGCTATAGTAGAAAATGCCCAGGGTGCTACACAATGGGATTGAACTCATAATCACATGGTTGGGAAGCACACTTCTTAACAACACAACCATACCTGTATCTATTTCTGCAATATATCTGATCACTAGTATTTAAATATATTTTACCTTACTAACTGTTATAGCTACCAATATCTGAAAGATATTCTGTTGATAAATACCTTCGTATGTTAATATACTTCATTTAAGGTGAATATTTCATTGCTTGCTATCAGAGTCACCGATATTTGTAAGAAATGGTGTTATGTATCTACATATAAACATATCTCCAATGCTTTGTCTTACCTATTCTCATCCTCATTGATGAGGATTCAGAGACTATGGATGCATTATCCCTTTCTATCAATTCCTGGCTCTGGTCATGGTTGTGCATTCAGCCAAAGGTTTTCCAGTCCATTTTTTAATGCCATCCAGCCATCGTTTTCTCGGTTTCTCCCATTCCTTGTTTCCCATTGACTCTTCCTCCTAGGATGTGAGTGCTAAGGTTCTTGTCCTGGTGAATATGTTCAAAATACAGCAGCTTTCTCTTTCCGTCCTCGTTTTGTCAAAAAACTGACTCATTGATTTAATGGTCAGTCCAGATGATCTTCAGTGTTCTTCTAATGTATTTAATTGTGTGTGTGTGTGTGTGTTTGTGATTTTGTATACCTTCATATCACTCAACATATGACATGTTGAATACACTAAAATCCATGTCCTTGACAACAAAGTAACTTAAAAAAGCAAACAAACATAAAAAACAAATGGAACAGTCTTATATTTTGCTTCGTAATGATTGATGAAAAGTTTTAGTCTTTAGTAGTTTCTGTAATGACTGAGATACCAGTGTGTATTCACACAAGAAATCAGTGGAGCAAACAAACACGATAAAGACAGTGGCACTCAGTTTGTTTATGTTGTAGTTGAATATGTTAGACGAGTGGTGGTAGTAGAAGGAGGGGGAAGAGAAGGACAAAGAAGAAGACTTCCTTCATTGGCATAAGGCCACAAATTTGTTCAAAATAATCAACAAATTTACGTATTATAATATTTCTGTTAATTTACTGTTTCTGATAGTCATTTTGTTAGAATAATGACAATGATTATGATAATGATGATGATGATGACAATGATGACAATTATACCTCCACCACTGCCACTGGTGATGATGGTGTTGATGATAGTGGTGGTGGTAGTGTTGGCAATGGTGTTGGTGTTGTTGTTGGTGGTGGTGATGTTGGTGGTGGTGGTGGTGGTATAATGATGTTAATGGTCTGCATTTAGTCTGGTTGCAACTCCAGGGGTTCTTTTTGCTCCAAAAGTATTTTAGCTTTCATAGTATTATAATAATCAATGAGGGGTTTTTGTGCGTGTGGAAGTTGTTAGGATAATGTGTTTGCTAATTTGAATATTGTTAATTGCTAATTTGAATGTGTTGTGATTAGTTTTACTGTGTGGAAAAGATTTTGCTGTTTAGTCAGAGATCAGTCCTGATCCAGCAAAGATCTTTGATCAGAGACATTCTAGCCATGACCATCATTTATTTTCAGATGTAGTTTATCACAGGCTACGATATGCAACATATCCTTCCTTTTGTTTTTGTTTCACAACATCTTGGACAAGGGTCTTCTTCTGTACCCCCAGGATGACCAGAGTCTTGTGAGTGGATTTGGTTGATGGAAACTGAAAGAAACTTATTGTATATATATGTATGTATGTATATTCTAGCCATGACCGTCACTTATTTTCAGAGTGGATTTGATTGATGGAAGCTGAAAGAAACTCATTGTATATATGTATGAGTATATAGGTGTGTGTGTGTGGGGGGAGGTGTTATGTCAGGTCACTCTTAGTATTACTCAAAGGTTCAAAGGTCCTTCCTAAACCATCAGCTCATAAGGCTGGTTTCCTGGATTCTGTGGCATATATGTTCCCCACTGGATGAAATGCCGGTCAGTTGCAGAATTACTCATTTTTGCCAGCTGTGTGGACTGGACCAATGCAAAGTGAAGTGTTTTGCTCAAGAATGCAACACATTACCTGGTCCTGGAATTGAAACCACAATCATACAATCATGAGTACAGCACCCTAACCACTAAGCCATGCACATCCACTACTTAGTACCATGTAAAACTGACAACCTTACCAACCCTGTTGGTATGGATGATGGTTTTCATTGGATACCATGCAGGATGAAAGACAAAACCTGTCAAAGGACATTTGAACTCAATAGAGTTGACAGACATGCTTCTGAAATAATACCTGCCTCACTGCAAAGCCAGACATGTTGCTCCTGCGTGTTTCTGGACTCTTCTTTTAGATCATTTATATGTCTCTCATCAAGTAAACTACCACTGTTCCTTTCCTGTGCTATGAGATTACTCTTATTAGTAAGAACTGTATTTTCATTGTTATCTCTGTTGTTGCTATTTTCCATGACTTGTCTTTTGATAGCTTCGAGCTCTACTTCTGTGAACCAACAATTTTTTCTTATTGCTCTCGCTTGATCACATAGTCTCTGTTCCGTGAGTTGAAACAATCCCTTTTCTCTCCAATGATCATCATCCAAATTATTATTATTATCATTAATATTATTATTATCATTATTATCATTTTGTACTGTGAGCTTATTGATATATGGGGTCTCTCTTAGTAACTTCACTTAGACATATAAAGCAAACAAATTTAAAAAAGAAATATTCACCATCATTATCACCACCACCACCACCACCACTGCCATCACCTACATCATTACTGGCTATAGTGGCACTGTCATCATTGTTATCATCATTGGGATCTATTTTAAAACGGGGGCACCAGTTTTCATTTATGTTTTATGTAGTGTTTTTGGTACCGAAAGACTTTCAAACTTCATATACTTATCTATTTTATGTTATAGAACAGAAAAAAATTTTTGTATTCGAATTTATTTCATGTAAAAAATTGTCTTATTTCGATAATTTCTACTAATCACTGACGTCTATTCAGTTGAAAACAGTTAGCACTGTAACTGTGTATATCGTATTAATCCCCTAACCCTAACTAGACTGTTAACCGTAACCGTAACCCTAACCCTAAAACTAACCCTAACTCTAGAATCCGAACTCTAAAATTGTTACACACATAGATACGTACAGCGTAATTTATTATATAAACAATATATGCGTATAAATTATGATTAAACCGGATGAAATATGTCACAGGGAATAACATTTTTATGACCGCCCAGCAGTAACTCTATTGAGCTGAATAGACGTCAGTGATTGGTTGAAATTACAGAAATACGACAACTTTAACATGGAATAACTTGCGAATTCCTTTTTTTTTGTTAAGAAGACTAAGAGTAAAAGATGTTTTATATGACACATTCTACCAGTGTCCCAAGTTTCAAAGTGTTTCGTTAGTGTTTCGTTAAGAAAATACTGGTGCCCCCGTTTTAAAATAGATCCCATCATTGTCATTATCCTCATCATGATCATCACCAATATCAACATTATCTTCATCATTTTTCTAATAAAATGACTGTCAAAAACAAACATTGACTTAACAGAAATACTATAATATTTCTATTCAATGCTTGTAGATTACCTCTACAAATTTGGAGCCTTAATGCCAATGAAAGAAATAGACCTCCTTCTTCTTCTTCTTCTTCTTCATCATCACCATCATCCTGCTGTTGTTGCTGCTGCGACTACTACTACTACTACTACTACTTGTCATCATTCACTCCACCCCAACCATTGTCATTACCATAATTTTTATGTTGAAGTGTGTGTGTGTGTTTTGGGATCTGTATTGAAATCTGTCTTTTTCTTTTTTCATTTGTCATGCTAATTGGTCTTGTGTTCCCCTTTTAATGTGTTTTGTTTACCCTGTGTTGGCTTGTCTCTGGCCATTAGTCCTAACATTGGAAATACATTAGTAATAGGAAGAAATTAAAAATAAAATAAAGCCAAAACCAGAACAACAATATAATTTCATTAACCACTTAAATGTATTATCATCATTATTATTATTATTATTATTATTATTATTATTATTATTATTATTATTACTTACAGAGGAATTCATCAGTATTTTTATGTCGTTTGGTTTTTTCAATTTTCTTTGCTGTTTGTTTTTATTTCATCAATGATTGTGGTAATGGATGCTTTTGGTAGAACATCGAACTCTGCTTGATAATGACATCTTGTAAGTTTGGTCCCTGGAACTACAACTACTATTACTACTACTACCATTAGTTTTCCTACTCCTACTCCTCTTACTCCACTTCTTCCTCCTCTTACTCTGCTTCTTTCTCTTCCTCCTTCACCTTGTTTTTTCTGCTTATTTTCTTCCTCCTTCTATTCCTCTCCTCCTCTTCTTCCTCCTCTTCTGCCTCCCTTCTCCTTCTGCCTCCCTTCTCCCTCTCCTCTTCATGCTCCCCTCTTTCCTTCCCTCCTCCTCATCCTGGGCTTGTTATTATTTAGCCCCATGTCAGCTCAAATCAAGAAGATCTGTCATCAAAGACTCTCCATCAGTGATTTTCCCCTCCTTAGTACTTGCCTGGGTACTTTGTTTATCAACCCCAAAATGATAAAAGTGCAAAGTTGATCCCAGGATCAAATACTGCAAGGCATTTTTCCCAATATTCTACCAATTATGCTAGTTCTCCATCTTATTAGCCTCAAGGACACAAGAAAGATACAATACAATACAATGTGCATTGTACTGGAGACCTACAGATATGTGTGGGCTGCAACAGATGTGCTGGATAAAGACAAACTGATGGTGGAGAAGAACCAACTATTAGAACCATATCACATTGCATTTCCAGTCTGCTAAGGACATATATTCTTATCTCTTCTGAAAGCTTTAGTGTTTGAATCATTGTTGCAGAGTTTAGCAAGAGATTTGTTCTGTTCTGGCTTCATCCCATCAAGGATATAGTGAGGCAGCAAGTAGGATTAACACAGCAGTTCTGCAAATCACAGAACGACCTTTACCATACTCTCACAGACAGTATTCAACTATCCTATGTATACACTACACTGAAAGATACCAAAGAGGAGACTGAGTAACTTTGGAATTATTCAAGAAATATTGAGTGTGTGTGTGTGTGTGTGTGTGCATGTTTTGGTGTTTTTGGTTAATGACATATATAATTTGAGTAGCCATGTCACTCCTCTAAAGCAAAAAACTTGTTCTGTTTTGGCCCCTTCTTTCATACTTTAACCCCTCATCCGCTTGCATAAAGCCACCTTCCTTTCTACTGCAGCCACCCGATATCAACGGTGATCTTAGTCTTGTTAATTACATGGTAACATCACTAGTACTGGTTCCACAAGAAAAAGAGTACTTAGTACACCCTGCAAAGTGGTTGGCATTAGGAAGGGCATCCAGCCATAGAAACCATACTAGAGCAGGCATCGGTGCACCATGCATTCCTTAGACCATTGAATCCTATCAAATTGTTCTGCCAGCATGGAGCATTGACATGAGATGACGATGATGAGGAGGATGATATCCAGCTTGAACTGAGTCACAGGTGAGCCTTGTGTAACATATGTGTGTGACACCACCATCTTGGTGTTGTACATGTTGTAAATTGAGAAAAATGGTCAACACCACACTGGGGAAGTCCTAGGAAGTAATGGAACTATACCATTAACTAGGACAAATTGATGGGACTGGTGGAATTGCCACTCAACGCCTAGTGTTGGAAAATTACTTTCTGATATTTTTCTGGTTTTTTACATTCTGAATTCAACTCTTGCTGAAGTTATGTTTACTTTTCCTCTTTTCAGGTTCAATAAAATAAAGTACCAGTCAAGTACTGGGGCCATTGGTACCATCTAACCTCTCCTCTAAAAATTGCTGGCCTTGTGCTTAAATTAGAAACACTTATTAATATTGTTACTTGTATGATTCAGGAGTGCCAACTTAGACATTTTGGTCATGTTGCTCAATTTTCTGAGTTGGACCCTGTGTATTGTGTCCTCTTCTCTGAGGACCTGACTGGAATGACAGCTTGTGTTGGTTGGCCATATGGTCACAATGGATGAGGAAGTATTTCATAGAGATGGGAGCTGACTGGGGCACTCCTTAGTGGGTTGCCTGGATGACCCAAGCTGATTCTGACAAATGATGGATGCAACAAAGTGCTGCAACAGTGCATGTTCCCATATCTGACCTCGTTATCTGACCTCATTATCATTATGGTAAGGCTTGTGTATGGCAAAGTTGGTAGAGTGCTGGAAAAAATATCTTGCAATATTTAGTTACATCCCTTTGTATTCTCTGATTTCTAATCTTAGAGTTTGGATTTTCATTCTCACGGGGCTTTGGTTAAAATAAGTACTGCGCACATACTTGAATCAATATACATTCGAAAATGTCAGGCCTTGTGCCAATTTTAAGAAATATTCTTAATGTAAATGAAGTAATTTGTATTTTTGTTGTTGTTTGCAGGAAGTGTCATGGCTGGATTTGTTAAAAAGTGCCCCTGCCTCCGACCTCCGACTGAGGAGATCTATGTATTGGATTACAGACATAGCAACTTATCAGACTTACCTAATGAAGTGTTCAATCTTGAACGCACTTTACAAGAACTCTACGCCGATAACAACCAGATCCGGGAGTTAACACGCGTAAGTGAAACCACTAAAATCTTCATGCTTTATACTTGTATGCACACATATGCATACATGCACACACACATGCACAAATACATGCATGCACATATATATATATAAACATGTACATGCATATACATATCTGTATACACACAGGCACGTGCATATACACATACATGTCTGCATTTGTAATTACATATATTCACATATATATGCATGTTTACATGCACACACATGTGCATGTCCATGCACAAGCACAACGAGCACCTGTGCAAATATACATGGCTGCACATGCATGCATGAACACACATGTTAATACATGAACACACTGGTTTATGCATGAACACACTGGTTCATGCATGAACACACGTTCATGTATGTTTGCATGCATGCATACATTCATCTGTTTGTTATTTTTCCATGCTGGCATGGGGTAGATGAAGATTTATCAAAGCAGTATTTTTTAATGGCCAGATGCCCTTCATATTGCCAGCCCTCACCTATTTCCTTGCAAGGTAATGTTTTTCCATGACCTGACATGTTTTTACATAACAGTGGAAATGAAAGCCACTACTTGACTGTGATACTCATTTCCAAGTATGATAAGGAAACACACACACACACACACACACGATATATATATATATATATATATTTATAAACAAAATTAAGGGATCAGCAACAGTTGCTTCACCACATACCGAAGTTCAGAAATAGCAGCTATTTCTGAACTTCGGTATGTGGTGAAGCAACTGTTGCTGATCCCTTAATTTTGTTTATAAATGTATAAGAACTTTTAAATAAGTTCCTCACCGATAATGGTGCTTGCATACCGAAGGGCTTGGTAAAAATTATTAATTATTAATTTATTAATAAATTAATAAATTGATAATCCTTTACCCTTTTAATTGTATATATATATATATATATATATATATATATATATTTATATTGTTGCTGGTTCCCCTGGACTGGCTCATGTGCGGGCGACACACAAAACTTTTTTTTTTTTTTTTGTGCGGGTGGCACATGAAATGCACCATTTTGAGCGTGGCCGTTGCCAGTACCGCCTGACTGGCCTTCGTGCGGGTGACACGTAAAAGCACCCACTACACTCTCTGAGTGGTTGGCGTTAGGAAGGGCATCCAGCTGTAGAAACTCTGCCAAATCAGATTGGAGCCTGGTGTAGCCATCTGGTTTCACCAGTCCTCAGTCAAATCGTCCAACCCATGCTAGCATGGAAAGCGGACGTTAAACGACGACGATATATATATATATACACACATAATTAAGGGATCAGCAACAGTTGCTTCACCACATACCGAAGTTCAGAAATAGCAGCTAAAGTGTTAAAACTCCAACAGATAGCAATACTTGTAACTCACAAAGGCAAAACAAGAAGAAAAAACAACGAAACTAACCAGTCTTAGTTAAATGACAGGCTTCTATCAGTTTCCTACATCTACCAAATCCACTCACAAGGTTTTGGTCAGCCTGGGCCTATAGTAGAAAACACTCAGCCAACATATATATGTGTTTGTGTGTGTGTGTTGTTGTTGTTGTCAATGTCAGCCTTTGACTTATCTATGCAAATGGGATTTTCAACCTAATATTTACACACTATTATTTATAGCTTTCTTTGTGTGCTTCAAGATATTCCAAAAAAAAAAGAACATATATATAATATATAAACACACACACACACACACACAACCACACTCCACTGATTTCAGAGGCAAGGACTACCAATACATTGAGGTCGCTTCAGAGGGTGTTTTGGAGATGTGAGCTAGCAAAAGGGGTGAATGCAATACTAAATACCACCCCCACCAACTGTCCCCTCTTCCTTTTTATGTGCTGCGTATTTATGTGTTCTGGACGTTTTTTTTTTTGCTTTTTTGTTTGCTGGTATCTATGTATTTATGTATGTGTGTGTTGCTATCTGTATCTGTATGTATGAATGTTGGAGTGATAGTGAGAGGTGTATTGTTTGTGTTAAGTGTTCGCATGTATATGTTTATGCATGTGTTTATGCATGTATATGTGTGTGCAAGTTTATGTGTATTTGTGTATGTGTTTGCATGTATATATGTATGCTGGTTTGTTGTCAGTAGCTGTCTACTGTAGGGAGTACTTTGAGAGGATGGTAATATTACTTGTGTTTGTGTGTGTGTGTGTGTGGATGGTGTACCCCCCCCCCTTCCTGTAGGTGAGTGATTAATTGAATGTAGAAAATTCTCTGAAGTGTAACCACACCTGATGTCTCTCTCTCTCTCTCTCTCTGACAGCCAGACACACACACACACTCGTTCACCCCTCTCTCCTTCTCTTGCATAGTTACACACACACACATGCATATCCACACTCATACACACGCACTTTCTCTCTCTCAAACATATACACACACACACTTTCTCACACCCATACTTTTCCTCTCTCTCATACACACATCTACTCACATTCTCACCCACTCTCCCACCCACTCCTCTCTCACCCATTCACCCTCTCACATACATGCACACACTCACACATACACTCATACTTGCATATGCACTTTGTCTCCCTCTCTCACTCCCTCTCACACATCCACTCATGCTTTCTCTTCCATATGCAATTGCACACACACACTCACACATACTTTCTCCCCCTCTCTTACACCCTCACCCACCCACTCATTCATGCTTTCTTTTTCACACACAGTCACACATACACACTTTCTCTCTTCCTCTTCTCACACTCTCTCCTCTCTCTCATACCTTCACACACACACACACGTGCACACACACACGTGCACACACACACGTGCACGCACACACGTGCACACACACACACCTTCTCATACTCTCTCTTTCACACACACACACACACACACACACACACACACACACACACATACACATACTTCCTCCTCCCTCACACACTCTTCCTCCTCTCTCACTCATTCTCACTCTTGTGCACACCTACCCCCTCCTACACAGAAGCAGATGGCCATCCCAAATTGTTGGTTTAGAAAGGGGGTGACAGAAATAAGGCTCCTCTGGGTGGATGCTGACATTCAGGTAACTCAGGAGACGGTGGGTAGTTTTATGATGAGTGTGTTCAGGGAAGTGATTGCTGTTGTTGTTGTTGTCAAAAGCGTTTGTTCCAGCCATGACCATCCTTTCTTTTATTTTCAATGTTCAGAGAATTCAGGACCCTATTTTCCAGTGTACACAGAGACCTGTATGAAATGTTAAGGGTGTGATGTGAAGCAGATTTCGCTGCTATTTCTAGCAGGATGGACTACTATGTAAAGGCTCTCATTGACACAGGGAAGTGTGTGTGCATGTGCGTGTGGGTGTGGTTTGGTATTTGAAACCCTGAGAAAATCTAATTATGGTGGTGTTGTAAGGTGAGGGAAGTGTAGATATCAAATTTTATTTACTTAATTTCTTTCCATAATCCTGTCTGAGTTTTGGGTTTTGTTTACTTCTTCTTTAGTTCCATAGCAACAGAAGACATTTCATCAGCCCCCCCCCCCACCTGCAACCTGGCCCAACCACATCTTAAGAAAACACACACACACATACACATGTGCACTCAGTCGTTCACTCCAACAAGGCCTGTACGTGGTTGCTTAACTTGCCTCAACTCACACTTATCTGTCTTGTGAAAAAGAACAACTGATTGAATAATGCAGAGATAGATACCCTTGAAATGACAGGATAGTCATGGATGGAAGTGTTTTTGATCAAAGTTCTACTGGTCTACTGATCCTGATGGACTGCTAGCAGCCATCTCTTGTGTGTGTATGTGTCTGTGTGTTAATTCCACTACCTGTGGTTGTTCCTCAAATGGTAGTCCATTGTTGACCTGTTTGGTGTTGTCTGCCAAAAAAATGTCTATCAATCTCACAGCCACTCCCAGTCATATATGCCTTCAGACTCAATCTGGCTGATAAAAATGTGGATCCGGCTGTCTTCTGCTGACAACCAATCAAAAGGTTGAGATGTGTTAGACCAGATAGGTCAGTCTCAGGAGAACAGCTATGTTCATAGTGACCATGGCTGATGCCAGTGCCCCCTGACTGGCTTGTGTGCTGGTGGCATGCAAAGGGCACTATTCGAACGTGATCGATGCCAGGCCTACCTGACTGGCTCCCATGCTGGTGGCATGTAAAAAGCACCCACTCCACTCTTGGAATGGTTGGAATTAGGAAGGGCATCCAGCTGTAGAAACATTGCCAGATCAGATTGGAGCCTGGTGCAGCTGCTGGCTTTCCAGACTTCAGTCATATCATCCAACCCATGCTAGCATAGAAAGCGGACGTTAAATGATGATGATGTCTTGCCACACAAAGCTAGCAATTTTTTTTTTTTTTAGAGGGAAACAGGGTTTAGTTGATTGCATTAACCCTAGTAATTGTCTTTATTTCATCAACTCTGGAGAGATTAAAGGCAAACTTGACCTTGGCAGTACTATAACTAGAATGTAAAGAACTGCAAGAAATGCTACTAAGCATTTTCTCTGTTGTACTAATACATCCACCAGTTCACCACCTTCTTGAAAATAATAATTTCATCCATCAGAGGTTAACTTTCCTTTTCATCATTTTAGTGCTGATTAAATAAGTACCAATCAAGTACTGGAGGTTGATGTAATTGAGTCCCCTTTCCCCATCAAAAACTGTTGGCCCTATGCCAAAGTTTCATACCATTATTATCAATCAATTGGTTAGTCATTTAGCCGGTTAACTCATTGATTGTTTGGTCAATCAGTCAATCAGCTAGGTTTGTCAGAATCCTTTTGTTGCCATTTGTGACCTCATCAATGTTTTACATCTAGACCTGTCGAGCCAAGTGAGATCGTAGTTGTGACCAATGCCGGTGTTACGTAAATGGCACCCATACCAGTGGCACATAAAAAGAATCCACTACACTCTTGGAATGGTTGGCATTAGGAAGGACATCCAGCTGTAGAAACCATGCCAAATCAGATTGGAACCTGGTGCAGCTCCCCAGCTTACTGGTTTTGTGTCAAACTGTCCAATCCATGCCAGCATGGAAAGCAGACGTTAAATGATGATGATGATGATGATGATGATGATGATGATGATGATGATGATGATGATCATCATCATCATCATCATCATCATCATCATCATCATCATCATCATCATCATCATCATCATCATCATCATCATCATCATCATCATCATCATCATCATCATCATCATCATCATCATCATCATCATCATCATCATCATCATCATCATCATCATCATCATCATCATCATCATCATCATCATCATCATCATCATCATCATCATCATCATCATCATCATCATCATCATCATCATCATCATCATGATGATGATGATAATTTAGAGCAGAGACAGCATGTTATTGATGGGATCAGGAATGGCAATGAAACGACTTTCACAAACCTGACTGATCAATTGAGAATGATTAATCAAACAATTGGTTAGTTAATTAGTTAAATGACTAATTGACTAATGATAATAAGAAAGTGAAATAGAACTAGCACATGTGTTTATTATTGGCATAATGACCCCCCCAAGATACAACAAAATCTTTTTCAACACGTGTGTTCACATCAAGAATTTTCAAAACCAAATACAAAAATGCCTTTTTTTTTTTTCTTTCCAGGAATTATTTTATTGCCATGGTCTTCAGAAACTGTGTCTTTCTGACAATGAAATCACCACCATTCCTCCAGCTATTGGCAGTTTGATTAACTTGGATGTTTTGGACATCAGCAAAAATGGTAAGAAGAATGGAATTTCTTTTAAAAACTTCTTGTTGGCAGATGTAGATAATATGTTGGGTGTGCTTAGCAGAATCTCAGTTGTCTTTTCTGATGTTGCTCTTGTTGTTGTTGTTTAGCCCCAGGTCAACCCTGATCCAGCAGACCTATGATCAAAGACATTCTATCCATAGCCATCCTGTATTTTCAGGCAGTTTATTTCTGACTACATTTCAGGTTTTATGAAGCCTACTTAAACTAGGAATTGAAACCACATCACATATTACAGATGTGGCTTGTTAACAACCAAGCACTGCCCTATGGCTTCCACCATCTTAGATATTCTGTAACTCTATGAGAATAAAATTATTCTAGATTTAAACTTTCTTCTTGAATTTAAAATTTTAAATTTTAAACCTGTTTAATTACTTAACTTTTAGTTTTACAGAAATATATATATATATATATATATATATATACATATATATTTATAAATTATTTTATAATTATATACATAATTATAACAAGGGGTCAGCTTTATGCCTCACCACACACTGCTAGAAATAGACACTAGGTCTTTTTTACTACCTTAAAATCTCCAAGAATAACACATTTTATTGTAGGCAAGTAAAAGAAAAATAATGAATCGACATTATTTTTCTTTTACTTGCCTACAATAAAATGTGTTATTCTTGGAGATTTTAAGGTAGTAAAAAAGACCTAGTGTCTATTTCTAGAATTGCGTGGTGAGGCATAAAGCTGACCCCTTGTTATAATTATGTATATAATTATAAAATAATTTGTAAAATTTACCCAAAAGGTTTTTATTTCTGCACTGGTTACCTAGTGAAATCATTATTGATTTTACCCTCTACTATTATTAAAATAATATTCGAATATGAGCCTGGTGTTGCCATCCGGTTTCACCAGTCCTCAGTCAAATCGTCCAACCCATGCTAGCATGGAAAGCGGACGTTAAACGATGATGATGATGATGATGATGATATGTATATATAGGCAATGGAAACTTTTATATGGGTGCTTAAGTTCAAGGTGAGCAGTAGGAGGAAGTAATTGATATAACTGTTCAAGATTTTTAGCCTTTGATGCCTATTTAACCCTTTTGGTACCGACTCACCTGAATTTGCCCCTTGTTCTCTAAGACACATTTCTTATTTTAAAGTGATCTAAATTAAAACCTTCCACCAAGATTTAATAGTGATTTATGTTCCAAACATCAGCTTAATAATGACTAAGTTATTTTAATGAATTCTTTGTTACTTTCAAAACTGAATCTAAGGCAGTGTGTTTTGACCAAAATATAGCAACAAAATTGTTAAAAAAGATTAATGTAATGTCAAGATAAACTGCTTGTTAACCACAATCAACACAACAGTGACAATAAAAATGACAACATCAACAATAATAATAATAGGTTTTGATATGTGAATAAATAAACAATCAAAACCATATATATGTATATATATATATATATATATATATATATATATATATATATATATATACCATTTATGCTTATAGTAGGGTGCTGTTGTGGTAAGTGGTCACCCATATCAAACTAGTTCCCAGAACTAAATTATTCTGATCTGATATACATTAAAAGTATGTGTAAACATTAAAAGTGTGAGTATGTGGGGCAGTATTGAATCATATCAAAAAAATGGTAGCAAAAAAAAAAGTGCTGATAGTTAAGAAAATTCTGCTCTTTTCTGATTTAGCAAAGTAGATGATCTGCACAAGTTAGATCTAAATTTGGTAAAATATTGGAGGCAAAATAAACCTAAAACAACATTCTTATATACTAAATGGTGCTTATTCATTTCACATGAGTTGGCATTTACAGGATTTTTTGGCTTTTGGGTAATAAAATAGATGTTTCTTAGCACATTATCTTAACAATGTCTAAACCTGATTTCAACAGGCCAGCTACATCTGTTTCACTTTATTTACAGTGCCAGTACTCCCAGGGCAGGCATAAAGGTATTTCCTTTCCCCTAAAAAAAAAAACAATAAATAAATAAAAAATAAAAATGATAAAAAAAAAACGCCTAAGACTTCCCTGTGTCAGAAATCTCAGTTCTAGCAGTATTGTTTTTCCTACATTCAAAGTCCTGTTGATTTTCACCCTCACCCCCCCCCCCCACTGCAGTTTTTTACTTCTTTGCCACCTGATGGGCGTCAGCATATGGCAGTTAAAAAAGGTATGAGGCATAGTATGTATGATGTAGTAAGTAAATAGGTCAGAGGGCATATGGTGTCTAATTTTGGTACACCTAACTACCACAACCTATATAGGGGCCATTCATTACTTTCAGATGCTGTTTTGGCAGCAAAAGTTTTGCTTTTCTGTTTTCATTTTGGTCTGAAATACATTCTGAATATCTGATAGTAGTACACGGCATCAAGACATGTTATTCCACCTTTAAACTTCATTTTATCAAACTACCCCTATTTATGTAGTCGTGGACATGCATCTAAATATATGTGTGTGTATATATATATATATATATATATATATATATATATACATATATCATATATATAATATATATATATTATATATATATATATTGTCCAACCCATGCTAGCATGGAAAGCGGACGTTAAACGATATATATATATATATATATATATATATATATATATATATATATATATATATATACATATATCATATATATATATTATATATATGTATATTTATGTATTTGTATGTATGTCTAATGTATGTATATGTGCATGTTTGTGTCTCTTTGTCTTGACATTGCATGATAGTTGTAAATGAGATTCACTGTTATACAAGCAGTGTCATTCATTTCCAATATTTTACAGAAACCCATCTGGTCATGGGGAAATATTATTTTGTTTAGCACCAAATAAGTATGGGTTGGTGACATGAAAGGCATCTGGTCGTAGAAAATCTGATGCAATGATTTCTGGCCAATCAATGCAAGCATGGAAAAGTTAACATTAGAACAACAACAACAATGATGATGATAATGATGATGGCCTAGCTCCCCCCCCCCCCCAGAATGAATTATTTTACTTGAATTAGGAGAAACCTTATTGGCACTCAATTCATGTCATAGTTGTGGTTTTAAATCACTGTTAACACTTGTGCCTGTTAGTGATTTATGAGACTTTTATTAAAGAAAGAACTGTCTTAAACTAAAACACCTTACAAACATTCACAACAATCAGAAGGTCATAAATAAATTATAAACAAAAGGAATCCAACAACACTAAATTCAAGTGATTTGATAAGAGATTTAGTTTATGGCTAAAACAATTTTGAGTGTTGAGTTTGGGAGAATTAATATAAAATTTTTAATGCTGTAGTGGTTTAGTTTCTGCAAGAAAAATATTGTGACCTATAATGTTGTAAACATTATGGTTAATAAATACCTTCTCTCAGTGACCTCTCCCCCACATTTCAGTTGGCAAAGGAACATTCAGGTCCATTATATTTTGACAATATTCTTGTCCTTATCTACTTAACCTATATATATATATATATATATATATATATATATACACTTCTAATATAGGATAAAATTGTTTTCCAAAATTTCATCAAGTGGCCAGCATTAAAATACTTTTAAAGGTGAAAATATTAAAATATCTTTAAAGGTGAAAATTATAAGCAATTATAAATAAGGGCAAAAGAAAAAATTTTCTATGCCAATATGCTGAAAAATAGACGATTTAAAGTCTATTTCTCATCATATTGGTGTAGAAAATTTTTTATTTTGCCCTTATTTATAATTATATATATATATAATTTTTTTAGAAAAACAAATCTGGAGAAGCACACTCTAAGAAGTAGAGCAATCTTATATTAATGGGGAAGGCCGGTTTATAGGGTTACCCTGGGTTTCTCTGATGAGAAATACACTTTGCTTTTGAAATACACTTCCTCCATTTCAATTAATTTTGCAAAAAAGTAGATATTGATAGTATTGTCACATTGGGATGCCTTTGAACATAAGATCTGCTTAACACCTTTGTTACCATATTTTTTTGGAAACAGCTTGCTCTTTGTCGCATGAATTTTAAATAAAGAAGGAAGTAAAATAGTTTTGTCATTATTAAGCCTGTGTTTGTGTTATAGAATCAAGCCAGTGTCAAGTAGGCTGGTATCAGAAGGGTTGATGTTCAAATGATCAGATCTCTACCAAATTTATGGACATTAATCCTTCTAATCCAACCTGTTTTATCCACTGAAACAGTCAAAAACTAACCTGTCTCCTATTTCAATTACTAGTTACCTCTCTTCAAACAATCAGAATCCTAAGCTCGCATAATGGATTGCTAAGAAATACTTCCATTACAATTGTGCAAAACAAATATATCTTTTCATATATGGAATGTTTACTACATTAATAGTAACATTTGGGTTTTTTTATCCTTGACTGAAATTGGTAGAACATTATTAGGAAACTGGTGGCAGTGGGGAAGCATCTTACATTCTTACATTGACAAAGAAACTCTTCCACCATTATCTCAGCTGCAGACAAGCCTTCTGGTTCTTTGCCAAACACATCTCCATTAACTTTTGACAATATTCCTTTCCTCATCTACTTAACCTATATGTATGTGTGTGTGCGTATATGTATATATATATATATATATATATATATATATATATATATATATATATATATATATATATATATATATATATATATATATATACACACACACACACACACACACATATATATATAACATATATATATATATATATATATATATATATATATATATATATATATATATACACACACACACACACACACACATATATATATAACATATATATATATATATATATATATATATATATATATATATATACACACACAAGCATATATATATGCACATATAAATATATATACACATATATCGACATATACATGTATACATATATAAAGCAAGATTTATATATATATATATATATATATATATATATCTGTATATATGTATACATATGTATGTATGCTGGAGCACTGCCTTAAAGGGTGTTAGTTGAAGAAATCCACTCCAAGACTTATTCTTTGTAAGCCTAGTACTGATTCTATCGGTCTCTTTTGCCAAACCGCTAAGTTACAGGAAGATAAACACACCAGCATCAGTTGTCAAGTGATGGCGGGGGGATAGACACAGATACACACACACATGTATATATACATATATATATATATATATATACAATGGGCTTCTTCCAGTTTCTGTCTACAAGGTTTTGGTCAGCCTGAGGCTCTTGTAGAAGATATATATATATATAAAACTGTGTACCATAGTTTATCAGTGTATGTGTATGAACAAGTGCTGCATACCTATTTAACAACTGTAACTCTGTGTGTGTGTGTGTGTGTGTGTGTGTGTGTGTGTGTGTGTGTATGTGTGTGTGCGTGCGTGCGTGCATGCGTATGTGTGTGTGAATGTGTGTGCATGTATGGGTAATGATTTGCTATATGATAGCATGAAACCTTAATATATAATGGCTGACGGTTAATTTTGTGCGTGTTCTAGCAGTTATGATGGATATGAAAATGTGATGGTATATGTAATCACATTTATAAAGGAGAAACATGAAGTGAGGAGAAGATGGTGGAAGAAGAGATTTATTGGGACTATATGTGTAAGAGAGAGGGAGAGAGTGTGTATATGGGTATATTACTCTCTCTCTCTCTGTCCCTCTCTCTCTCTGCCCCTCTCTTTCCCTCTCTCTATATGTTGGGTGGGTATGCTACTCTTTCTCCATATAAATATATATATATACACACAACACACAAACACACACACACACACACAAACACACACACACACACACACTCACACATGTATGTATATGTATGTATATGCATGTATCATCATTTAATGTCCATTTTCCATGCTGGCATGGGTTGGATAGTTTGACAGAAACTGGCGAGCTGGTGGGGGGTGGGGTCTGCACTAGACTTCAGTCCGTCAGTTTTGGCATAGTTTTGGTGGCTAGATGCCCCCAACTTAACTCCAGGATGGGTGTTTTTCATATGGTACTGTTTATGTGGTGCTGGTATGAGTGCTTTGTAACATGGCACCAGCATGGGTGCCTCTCCATGTGGACTGGCATAGGTGCTTTGTTATCAAATAGAGGTAAAATAATCTAATTTGTTACATCTGTACAACACATGTCAATGTATGCCCAACCATTTAGTTTCAGGTTCAGTCCCACTGTGCAGCACCTTGGGTTGAATGTTATTCTCACATATGCTAGTATATAAGTGTATGTGTGAGTGTGTATATGTGTGTGGGGATAGTGTCTGTATGTGTATATGGGAGTGTATATAAGTATGTATAGGAGTGTGTATGTATGAGTGTGTGTATTGGAGTGTGTGAGGTGCACATGGAGGTATAGTGTATATGGAAGCATATATGTGGTTGTGTTTGTGTGTATATGCTTTTTTGATGGTTAAGATCAGTGGTTCTCAACTGGAGTCCATATGGCCCCTGAGGGTCCATGTAAGATTGTTAGAGGTCCACGCAGCAAAATAATAAGTTGGAGATCCACAATAATATTTTAAGGGCCCCTGAAAAATTTTATTTTAGATGTATTTATTGGTATAACATTTTACATAGTTCAACCTATACAAGCTAATGTGTGAATAACAAAATAGGAATTTTGAAAGAAGTATCTGTAAACATTGAATGGCTATGAGGGGGTCCACCAGAATAAATTAGTAATTAAAGGGGTCCATTGATAAAAATGGTTGAGAACCCCTGGTTTAGATGGTGAAGGAAGAGCACTCTCCTCCTCCCCACCACCACCACCCTTTTTGTAGGAACTCTTAGATTGTTAGACAAAAGAAGGAAAAAAAAAGTTGTTAATACCTCAAACCAAAGACATGGTCTGAATCCTTATCTATAGCAGTTAAGGGCCCCAGGTGGTGGCACTAAGCAAGGTTACCCCAGATTCAGTGCATCATAAAAGAACAGGAACAGTCTAGCTGGCTGCTGGCCCTAGGCCATAGTGGAACAGATGACAATTGTCCAAGAAAGCTGTTGGATGAGATTGAACCCAGATCCACATGATTGATAAATAATCTTCTTAACCAAGCAGCCATACCTGTACCCATGCATTTGCCCATGCTACCCAGAGAACTCACACATACACACTTATAATATGCACACATATGCATACACATACATTTGTCACGCTCACATATGCATGCATACATACACTTATAATACATACAGACATACACAAGCAGACATGCACACACACACACACACACACACACACACACACACACACACACACACATACACATGAGCTTATAATATACATACGTATGCCAGTTTGGAAAACAGATGTTAAACAGTGATGATGATGATGGTATTGATACACACAGGCATATAACACACGTACACCCACACCCACACATACACATGCATATATACATGTATATACACATGGCTATATGTATGTGTGTGTGTGTATACCCCCTTGGGCTGCTTCTCGTTCATATTTGAATGTATATATATAAATATATATACATACACACACACAGACATATACATATGTATATACACGCACACACACATATACATGTGCATATATATATATATATATATTTATACATACACACACACACACACACACATATATATACACACACATATACACACCTATATTTATATCCGAACATTTAAAAACTTCTCCTTTCTTCCTTTCCCAACCTTTGAGATTTTGATAATTTCCCTTTGATCTCAAGACTGGCTCCACATATTCCACCTTTTGGTTTGAGTCTGCCATTGCTGCCTCTCTTCATGGAACTTTCAGCAACATCAATCAGACAGACATGCTTCAGATCTCAAACAGGCAACACAAACCATACAGTCACCCTCTGTGTGTGTGTGTGTGTGTGTGTGTGTGTGTGGATGGGGGGGGGGATTAATATGTGTCTGTGTGTGTGTGTGTGTGTGTGTGTGTGTGTGTGTGTGTGTGTGTGTGTATTTATTGTAGATAGATGTATATATATATATATTTATATACAAAATCATCATCTTCAACATCATTTAATTTTCACTTTTTTCCATGCTTGTCTGGGACAGACTGAAGTTATTGACAGATTTTCAACAGCTGGATGCCTTTCCTGTTGCTAGCCCTCACTTGTCTGCAAGTAAAGTAATATTTCCCCATGGCAAGAAATATTTTTCATGCAAAACTAGAAACAAACTGATCATTTGTATGATGACGGCACTTGTTTATACCATAATGTGATATATAGGCCAAGAGACGCACAAAAACACTTGCACACATACAAGCACACATATGCATGCATGCGCACGCACACACACACATCCGCAGGCTTCTCTCAGTTTCAATGTACTAAATCCACAGATTTGGTTGCCCTGGGGTGTAGTACAAAATACTTGCCCAAGATGCCAAACATGCTTCTCAAATGAACAGCCATACCTGCACCTATATAGCCATGATTGAGTGTGTGTGCGTGTGTGTGATCATAATTATCATTTTAATGTCCAGTTTTCAATGTGTGTATACGTGTGGATGAAGTTTAATGCGGTAGATTTTCTACAGTTAGATGCCCTTCCTCCTGTTAACCCCTTGCCTGCTTCCATGCAAGATGATAATCACCTCCACCACCTTCTCAATGACCAGGCATGTTATCAAAGGAAACAGGGCTTGTATGACAGTGACAATCAGTTTATAACTATCCCATGAAGTCAAGAGGAGATTCAAACACACACGCACTAACACATGCACACACACTTGTATATGTATATGTGTACACAACAGGCTTTTAGTTTCTGTCTACCAAATCCACTCTTAAGGTTTTAGTAAAAGACAGTTGCCCAAGGTGCTGCATGGTGGGACTGAACTCGGAACCATGTGCTTTAGAAGCAGACATATATATGTATATATATATATATATATATATATAAAAGTTTCATAGATCAAACAATAGAATTAAAACTGAATGCAGAAATTTACAAAAATGGTTTATGGGCTGGGAGTTTTGTGTATGGCATTTATTGAACTTATGCCATACACAAAAACTCACAGACCTTGAATCACTTTCCTAACTTTGTAATGATTAAAAATTTTTAAAAAATGTATCCATAAACATGTGGCCATATCCTACCTCTCTGTCTGTTTATCTGTGTTCACACACACACACACACACACACACACTTACACACACACACACACCCACACTCACACACACACACATTTATACTAGCAGAGACCACCCGGCGTTGCTCGGGATTGCTCTAGAAGATCCATAAGAGCTTGAGAAGGAGCTGGTAGTACTGGCAATGTTACCTGACCTCCTGAGCAGCACATACCATTTGTTTCATTTGAAAATTTTTTCTATGCATGTTTCTAGAGAAAATAAATAAGTAAATGGGTGGAAATCAAAGTGGTGAGTGTGTTAAATCATAAGGCACTAAAAGAGAATGACTCTTCCCAGACACAATAAAAAGATGCTTCAACACACAAACACACATAAAGAATCTTGCAGACCAAATACAAAAACGATATATATATATATAAAAACGATATATATATATATATATATATATATATATATACATACAGAGAGAGAGAGAGAGAAGATATGAAACATGCATGTCATTAATCTGTCTTTTGTTATTGTTAGTATTTCTTTTATTGTTGTTGTTGTTACTGACATTTTTGTTGTTTGTTTGATGTCCAGGTATCATCGATCTTCCTGATAACATCAAGGCCTGCAAACACCTCAGGTCACTTGAAGCAAGTGTTAACCCTCTTGGCAAGTGAGTAAAATGTTTCCTTTTTATTGTTTGGAAATCTTATTGCTTTGAGAACATATGTTTGTGTGTGTGCGTGCACATATATCTATATCTATCTATCTAT
>NC_142937.1:17013829-17056329 GCF_046866305.1 Octopus bimaculoides
TTCATTTCTCTTATGGTGGCAGTAGCACCTACAGCAGCGACAACAGTACCTTCTTCCATTATCCTTTTTATCCTCTCCTCTCTGCTCCTCCCACCTGTTATTCTGGTCTCAATTAGCTGCTTATTAGCTGCTCAAGTCATTTCAGGGTTAAACGAAACACCCACCCTGAATCATTTCTAGGAAATCCTGTTAGCACCACCAGGAACTGGAGGAAGGAAGAGATGGTTGTGGCACAGATGAAATAGCATGATGGTGTGTCACTCCCCTTCTCTTCTCACCTTGTTCTGTTAACCATGTGTGTTTTGTTTGTCAGGCGCAGGAGTGGCTGTGTGGTAAGTAGCTTGCTTACCAACCACATAGTTCCGGGTTCAGTCCCACTGCGTGGCATCTTGGGCAAGTGTCTTCTACTATAGCCTCGGGCCGACCAAAGCCTTGTGAGTGGATTTGGTAGACGGAAACTGAAAGAAGCCCGTCGTATATATGTATATATATATATGTGTGTGTGTATGTGTTTGTATGTCTGTGTTTGTCCCCCAAGCATTGCTTGACAACCGATGCTGGTGTGTTTATGTCACCGTCACTTAGCGGTTCGGCAAAAGAGACCGATAGAATAAGTACTAGGCTTACAAAGAATAAGTCCCGGGATTGATTTGCTCGACTAAAGGCGGTGCTCCAGCATGTCCGCAGTCAAATGACTGAAACAAGTAAAAGAGTAAAAGAGTATGTATATATATATATATATATATATATATATAAAAGAAAAAATAGAGTGTAAAAACTACAGAAGACTTGTGTTATATGGTTAAAGAATCTATTTAAATCATCATGTTAGGAAAACATTATAAAATTTTGTGTAGTGACATTATTTTGGAGAAATAACCGGTTTTGTATTTTCTTTTCAAATTTCTCAAATTTGTTTACTGATATTGTGTCATCTCTTTGCTATGGTGTGATACTTGTTGAGTTTTATGGGATTTCTTTCCATAAATTCACAACACACCATATATGTATATATATATATATATATATATACCGGGGTAAGCACATAAATATGAAACAAGGTGGAGAAAAGAGTACTCAAATACCAGAGGTAGAGTAATATGCTGTATTTAAATAAAGTATGTATCTATGCATACTCTTCTCCTGTTCTCTGGTGGTAGTAGTGGTGATGATTGGTGGTTGAAGTTGTTCAGAGTGGAAGTAAAATGCTAAAGAAGTCTTGATCTGTCCAGGCGAAATCTTTAGTGACATTTTGTCTGCCTTTATGTTCTGAGCTCAAATTCTACTGAGGTTGACTTTGCCTTTCATCCTTTCGGGGTTGATAAATTAAGTACCAGTGAAACACTGGAGTTGATGCAATCAATTGGTCCCCTCCTCCAAAATTTCAGGCCTGGTGCCTGTAGTAGAAGGGGTTATTATTATTAATAAGATGGTGAGCTGGCAGGTTTGTTAGCACAGCAGGTAAAATGCTTAGCAATATTTCACCTCTCTTTACATTCTGAGTTCAAATCCCACCGAGGTTGACTTTACCTTTCATCCTTTCAAGATTCATAAATTAAGTACCAGTTGCATACTAGGGTTGAGCTAATCGACTGGCTCCCTCCCCCAAAAGGATTATTGTGATAGGATTATTATTATTAAGGCAGCAAGCTGGCAGAATCGTAAACATGTTGGGCGAAATGCTTATATTATTTCACCTGCCACTACATTCTGAGTTCAAATCCCACCAAGGTTGACTTTACCTTTCATTCTTTTGGGGTCAATAAATTAAGTAGCAGTTGAGTACTGGGGTCGATCTAATCAACTTAATCCGTCCCCTCAAATTTTAGGCCTTGTGCCTATGATTTAAAGGATTATCATTATTACTATTATTATTATTATTATTATTATTATTATTATTATTATTATTATTATTATTATTATTATTAAGGTAGCAACTCCCTGTGACCTCAACTCCCACTAAGGTCAACTTAACTTTTCTTCCCTCCAGAGTCAATAATATGATGAATACTAGGTTCAATGTTATTGACTATTCTCCTCCTCCAGTTAAGAATAATATTAATAAGGAGGTTATTGTATACACTGCTCAGGTGCACTGCAACACATTGAGAAAGAAAAGGGGAAGAGAGGTGACCAAGTAGAGAAAGAGATCAATGAAGGCTAAAAGTACACAACAACAAAAAAAGATAGAGAAAAGCGAACATTAAGAAAGCCTTAAAAGGTGCATGAACACAGGGCTTTGACCCTTTTCTTATCATATTTCTGTTGAAATATTCTGTTATTGTTTCTATTAATTTTGAAAATAATGAAGAATTTAGTTAAATAATTTTGTCATTATTAAGCGGGTGTTTGAAACATAAATTAACATGAAATTTTGATAGAAAGTTTTGACTTACATCTCTCAAAAACAAATCATAAAACCTGGGGTGGGTGCTTTTGTATCAAAAAAGCTTAATTTTATGCTGTGGGGAAAAAGAGTAAAGAGCAGGATGTTGTGGCTGTCATGTCTTCCTCAAGGATATCAGTTACTCAGTGGTGCTGTCTGTTAGAAAGGAAAAAAATTACAAAACAACTGCAGCTGCAGCAACAACAATAACAATTACCATGTTGTATTTCAATAAGAAATAAGGAAACAAGAGTCCATCGACAACCTCTTGGTCAAGTGAGGTCACCATGAGTCAGTACGTAACCTAGCAACACATCAGACCAGTACCCCCCTGCCACACACACTTACACTAAAGTTAGAGGTGTGTTCAATTTTAGTTCAGAGACCTACTTCTGTCTTTTGTTTTATGACTAAGACACAAACAAACAGGGTTTAATAAAGTCCATTTCCTTTTTTATTTTGAGGAGTTTCAAGCAGGGGTTGGCTAGGTTAATAAATTTCTACAATTGGAAATGATGGAGTGGTTGTTGTTGTCATCTTGGGCAAGTGTTGGGGAAAAGGCAGAGACAGAAATGGTAAGTTTTCAAAATAAAACACTCTGCAGGCAGCAACTGTCAATAAAACAGAAATTAAAAAAAAATTATTCCTCTCTCTGTGGCCTGTTACCAAATGATCCAGAAATGACCTGTTATTAAACAACAGCAAATTCCAATGAGTCAATGAGAGACGCTGTATGGTTGTTTGACCTGCTAGAAATAGCAGTCAAATATCTGTCGAATAACACACATTGCTGTCTTATAGAAAGACAGAGCACTTTAAATAATGTGGTTCTACATGATCCTAAAAGAGAGGCTGAATGGGCATGACTGGAATGCTTTATATCATTAGTCTGTCTTCTTGACCAAAATTGACCTGGGGCTAAATAAGAATATTGACTTTTAATGACACAAATTGCCTCAAAGTGGTTTCTTGACCTGCTAGAAATAGCAGCTAAATCTCCTTCAAATTGTACCCAACTATCTTAATAAATGAATGACACATTAGATAATGTAATTCAATACAGTGTCTGCAAAAAAAGAAGGCCAGGCTGGTCAAGGACGAGTTGCCTTTTATGCTTATAAAAAAAAAAAAAAACTTGCTTTCATTTGTCAAATTCTGGAATAAACTGCTTGCATTGGTTGTTAGCTATAAGGACACTGTACCCTTCAAGATTTCTATGCTTCCTGAAACTTGCCAACATTACTCCTGACTTGCTTATGCAGCTTTTCTTCTTTATGGTTCTTTTACTGTTCATTTTTTTACCTTTCTCTGTTTTGTGTCCTGAACATATTTTTGGCTCTTGTTGTTGTCTCCCCTTATTTGAGTTATTGCTTCTGTTTCCGCTTCTACTCTTTTCAAATGAATTGTAGTATACCTGAATGCTGTATTCAATAAGCTCATTATTATAATGGTGATTGTGGAGGTGTAATGGCCCAGTGGTTAGGGCAGTGGACTCGCAGTCGTGGGATCGCAGTTTCAATTCCCTGACCGGGCGTTATGAGTGTTTATTGAGCGAAAAACCCCTAAAAGCTCCACAAGGCTCTGGCAGGGGGTGGTGGCGAACCCTGCTGTGCTCTTTCACCACAACTTTCTCTCACTCTTTCTTCCTGTTTCTGTTGTACCTGTATTTTCAAAGGGTCAGCCTTGTCACACACTGTGTCATGGTGAATCTCCCTGAGAACTATGTTAAAGGGTACACGTGTCTGTGGAGTGCTCAGCCACTTACACATTAATTTCACAAACAGCCTGTTCCATTGATCGGATCAACTAGAACCCTCGTCATCATAACCGACGGATTGCCATGACGACGATAATGGTGATTAAGGTGGCGAGTTAGCAGAATCATTAGCATGCCGGGTGATATTGTTGAGCATTTCATCTGTCCTTAGATTCTGAGTTCAAATTCTGCCAAGGTCAGTTTTGCCTTTCATTCTTTCGGGGTTGATCAATTAAGTACCAGTTAGGTACTGGGCTCAATGTAATCGACTAGTCCCTTCCCCACAAATTTCAGGTCTTGTGCCTATAGGAGAAAGAATTATTATGATGGTGATTAAGGTGGCAGATTTGTCAACATGCTGGATGAAATGCTTCCAGTGAATCAAATGAGTGCCTCTATATGATTGTTTGACCTGCTAGAAATAGCTGCCAAATGCCACACACACTGCTGTCTTATACAAAGACAGGACATGTTAAATAACGTGGTACTACATACCCCTAAAAGAAAAACTGAATGGTGACATTTCATTTGCTTTTATATTCTGAGTTCAAATTCTGCCAAGGTCATTTTTACCTTTCATCCTTTCGGAGTCAATAAAATAAGTACTAGTCAAACACTGGGGGTGATGTAATCAATTAGCTTCCTCCCCTTAAATGTTAGACCTTGTGCCTGTAGTAGAAAGGGTTATTATGATGACCCCAAGACTTCATTTTGTGTTTGTATCATTTCTAGGTTACCTGATGGTATTACACAACTGCTCAACCTGAGAGAACTTTACTTGAATGACACCTTTTTGGATTTCCTCCCAGGAAACTTTGGCAGGTGAGTCCTATCACATCTTGTGGGTGTATGTATGAGTGTGTGTGTGTATGTGTGTGTGTGTGTGTGTGCATGCGTGCGTGCATATCCCTATGCACCCATTTGTCTGTATTAACTTTTACTTTTACTTGTTTCAGTTGTTTGACTGTGGCCATGCTGGAGTACCGCCTTTAGTTGAGCAAATCGACCCTAGGACTTATTCTTTGTAAGCCTAGTAATTATTCTATCGGTCCCTTTTGCCAAACTGCTAAGTTACAGGGACGTAAACATACCAGCATCGGTTGTCAAGCGATGGTGGGGAGACAACCACAGGCACACAAATACATACATACATACATACATACATACATACAACGGACTTCTCTCAGTTTCCGTCTACAAAATCCACTCACACAGCTTTTCGTCAGCCTGAGGTTATAATAGAAGACACTTGCCCAAGGTGACATGCAGTGGGACTGAACCGAGAACCATGTGGTTAGTAAGCAAGCTAACGTATGCATACATACACACAGACAGCCCCACATACACATGTTCACAATGCATACATACATATATGTACATAGATACATGAATGTATACATAGCATGTATAAAACCATGTAAGTATATATGTATATAGTAGTCTAGTTTTCATGAAGCATTGTCTGATACACATATAAATGTTTTAAATGTTTATTTTTGAAGCCAAAACAGTGCAAGTTATAAAAATTAGCAATACATGTTGATGGTTAGTATTGTTACCTGGTATTTCAATATTTCAAGGTTAGGACCTCTTCTTCAGGAAATGTATAGAGAAAAAGTGTTGATAGCTGATTTCTTTGACATTCTGACCTCAAATTTCCCCAAGGTCAGTTGACCCCTCATTGTTTTTACAATTGCTAGAATAAAACTACCTCCCAGGAACCATGACTCACAAAGTTATGGCACTGTGTTTTATGTTAGAAACTGTTGTATTTTAACAGATTTTTAAAATCTTTTTTTTCTGTTTCTTTTGAATGTCATTCATCAAGAATCTTTTTGGTTATTTGTAAGAAAAGATTTATTTATTTGGAATCTTATTTGTAGGCTTACCAAACTGAAAGTTCTGGAACTTAGAGAAAACCATTTGAAAACCCTGCCAAAGTCTTTCTCTCGTCTTGTTGAGTTAGAACGGTTAGACATTGGCAATAATTCGTTAACAGAACTTGTAAGTTCCTGTCTTTTGTACAATCCATTTTGCACTCTTTTTTTCTTCTCTTTAATTTTGCATTGTTGTTGCTTCTCATCATCATCATTATCATCACCAACATCATTGACATCATTATCATCATTATCATCGTCTTTGACATGATTGTCATTGATGATATCAACATAACCATAACCATCATCATCATCATCATCATCATTGTCAGCAACAGCTTTCTATGCTAAATGAATCCTCATAATCCAAATGATTTCTTATCAGGGACTCTTGCTCTCATAAGCCACTACTCCTACTTATCATTGGGGCCTGGCCTCTATAGCAGAACAGCCTTTCTATTGCCAACCACTTTACTGAGTATATCGGATGCATTTTTTGTAGCTCCTGCACTGAAAAGGTTGATGAGCCCTCAATGAAACACGGTTGAAGGGACCTCACAACCCAGTGATTTGTCTACTTGTTTACCATCCTCTTTGCACTGGCACCAAAGATGTTGTCGAGTCTTTGGTGCGACTGGACTGGAGGATCTCTCAACCCTACTTTACCCCTGCTGGCTCACCAGTCACTCTAAAGGACGCACTAGCTGGGTAGAGCTTACAGTCGTGGTACTATCATATGTGTATATAAAATAATGTTTGTATTCACAGATACACACACATGCATGTGTGTGTGTGTGCATGGGTATGTGGTTGTTGGTGTCACCTTGTCATGACATTGTATGATATGTGTAGAATGAGTATCACTGACATACAAGCATTCTCCTTCATTTCTGTTATTGTGTGGAAATGTGTCTGGCCATTGGAAAAATGTGGAGGTTGGTGAGAGGAAGGGCATTGCCAAATTCCATCTCACCCTTGCAAGCATGAAAAAAGAGACATAAAAACAAAAATGATGATGAAAAAAAAAATCAATACCAACCTGAAAATAACTGATTTCTTACATGTTACTCAAGATTTAAGAACCAACACATACATATATATAATTTTTTAATTTCTAAATAGAAAGCTAGCCATACCTGAGCCAAATTCAACCTGTTTGTCATATGTTGTATGACAGATCCAAATATATTATCTTTAAATATTCTTTTGTTAACCCTGAAATAGCACAAAAACCAATTTTACATATAAAGAATATCATGACTTATTTATTCCTTTACTTTTGTGCATGAGTGAATTCTACACAATTCCAAAAGTTTCTATAGCAAACAAAAATAACTCCCCCCACCATGCCTTTCTATCAGCCCCTCGCCACTACAAACATTCTTTCTTTCTATCTCTTTTTATTCCCCCTCTTCCTAAACAGCTACTTATCCTGACTGTCCAGACCACACCTAATTTTCATTCACATTACTCCACTACTAAAGGAATAGGCTGTTAAAGCACCAAAGATTATATAAATCCAGAAAGGACAAAAGTAAATCTCTGTCTGATGATGGTGGAACTTCAAAGTCACTGTCAGCCTTTTCCTTATAAAAATTCATAAATATGTTCTCTATAAAAAATATTAAATAACTCTTTCGTTTAAAATAAAATTGTTTTATATATAAATTGACATAAACACAAACATTAATATATATATATATATATATATATATATATATATATATATATATATATATATATATACACATACACATGCACACATATATGTCTATACATACATATATACATATGTGTATATAATTATGAATATATATATATATGTATATATATTTATATATATATATGTATATATTTATATATATATATGTATATATTTATATATATATATATATATATGTATATATATATGTATATATATATATATATATATACATACACACACACACATATATATATGTATGTATGTATATGCATGCACACACACACACACGCACACACATTTAAAACACTGACATATTCTTGCTTTCATCTCTTTTCTATTTTCTTCACTTCCTTCCCCCCCCATCCCCACCTCACCACTTACCACCACTCCCTCTTCTTTTCTCTCTGCTGTCACAGATTCCTTCTTTCTTTCTTCCTTTCCTTTTTTCTTTTCCTTTCTGTTCCATATTCTTTCTATTCTCCAATGACCTCATGAGTCTCATTTAAACCAATGGCACTGCCTTGCCTGGTTGCTTCAACTGAGTTCATGTTTGTATCAGCTTTAGTGAGTCAGCTCAAATGAAGCATGGAGTTTCACCATCATCATCATCATCATCATCATCACTACTATTTCCACAATCATTATCTTCACCGCCATCATGGCAGTAACACACGAACATCATCATCACTACTGCCATTACATCTTTATTTATCATGCCATCTCCATCACCGTCACCTTCATAACAAATGATGAACACATTTCTGTATATATATATATATATATATATATAAACAATATATGAGTATATGAGTATATGCATATATATGTACATGTATGTATATATGTTCATCCACATGTACATATAGATACATAACTGGGTACATGACGTGGCAAAAGAACAAGGACAAAAATGGTAAACAAGGTGCAACAAACAAGCAGGCCACATAGAAACATCCCCTTCATCAGCTGCCACCATTAAAACTCCGGCGTTTCGAAGAATTAAGGCAGTACGCATCGTTAAAAATGGTTATATATATATATATATATGCATGTATGTGTGTAAATACATGTATGTATATGTATACACACATATACACACACATACACACATCACATATACACAAACATATACAGACACAGACACAAACACACATGTGTACATACATGTATTTACACACACACACACACACACATGCATATATATATATATATATATATATATATATATATATATATCAAAATAAGCAACACGGATTAGAAATGTGTGTGTGTGCATATCAGCATATATATTTATATATAGATGCATATATATACACAAATACACACACACACAAATATATATGTACATACATATAAAGATAAACTCATATAGATAGACATATATGTATGTATCTCTCTATATGTGTGTATGTGTGTATCATCATCATCATCATCCTCATCATCCGTTTCTCCATGCTTGTATATAGATTAATGTTGAAAAATACTTCTTATGAAAACAGGAAAACAAACTATTTCATGTATAAAGGAGTTTTTAAGGAATTTAAATGGAACAAATAAAGGATGTCTATCGCGGGCTACCGTAATTCTTCACCATATCGCGGTTCACCTATTGCAGTTTATTATTTAAGCTTATGTTGATTCCTCTGTGGTGTTGTTTTGCATTTATAATAAAATAAATATATACAAATTATAAAAATAATTAAAAAAATATACAGTACTGTTTCTACTTTGCAGATTCTCACCTATTGTGGGAGGTTTTGGAATATAACACCCACGATAGTTCAAGGGATTACTGCATTGGTATTTGAACATATCTTATATTTTATATAGGAATCTTTACAGCAAAATAGACTTTTGACCTCACATATTGAAATGTATACATAAACAAACATAGGCTTCATGGACATGCATAGCGGACATGCATAGCGGACATGCATATCATGTGTTTATGTGTATATTAATAATTATTTCTACTCTGGGCACAAGGCCTTGAAAATTTTGGGGGAAGGGGCCTAGTCAATTACATTGACTTTAGTGTGTAACTGGTATTTACTTCATCGACCCCGAAAGGATGAAAGGCAAAGTTGACCTCGACAGATCTCTCAAAGAAAAACAATTGGTAACAGTTCTTTAAAGTAAAGGCTATTTGCCAACATGATGTGGCTGTCCCGAAAGGGATGATGTTACTATTGTTTTAGCCCCAAGAAACATCATTTCTAGTTGGCTATACGTGACACTATCTGTGTCCTTATATTTTTGAACAGGGAGCTCAGCATTGCCATCAAGTGCAAAACAACAGCTACTCTGTGTTGATAAAGAGCCATAACCCAGAAACTAGTCCACAGATGTTGTTTTGCATTTGATGGGAATGCTGAGCTCCCTGTTCAAAAATATAAGGACACAGATAGTGTGTCACATAGCCAGCTAGAAATGATGTTTCTTGGGGCTAAAACAACAGTAACATCGTCCCTTTCAGGACAGCCACATTATGTTGGCAAATAGTCTTTAAGATAAACAAAGTTCTTTTTTAATCTAAAATATACTCTCCTTCATTTTCTACAATGCTGCTAGAGTTGCAAGGCCTCTCTTCCAAAATTCACTTGTCCATGAGGGAAAATACTCCTCCAGTACTGTTCTGACCTTGTCTTCAGAATTCATAAATTTTCCGTCCAAATGATTTTGAAGACTGCAGAATAAATGATAATCAGATAGGGCAATATTTGGCGAATATGATAGGTGGGGCATCATTTCCCATTCAAACTGCTCCAGCCTCTGGAATGTCATCCTCACTGTATGTGGTTGATGGAAGAACACCTTTTATCTTGAAATCAAAGTCGGTCGTTTTTCTTCTAGTGCTGACTTAAGCTAGGTGTATACCATATACTTAATTAACTATATATATAGATATACATACATACATATTGATATATATTGTATACACAACTCATGCCGACATGGAAAGCTTACATAAATGATAGTAATGATAAGAATAAAAATTTATGTCTTTCTCTCTCTCTATTTCATAGTCTGATGTCATTGGTGGATTGGTCAGTCTGCTGGAATTATGGTGTGACCAGAATAAAATATTTACCATCTCCTCGGTAAGTTCCAAATTGGTTGCAGAGTTTTGTTTTCTCATATTGTTATTTTAGTTTGTTTTTCACAATCTGTTCTAAAGACTCAGATGCTGCCTTCCTCCAACACCGCCTTCCCCCACTGTCTTCCTCTTCCTCATCATTGCTGTGGTTGTTATCATCACCATCACCAACATCACACACATACATTCATGCATGCATGTACACACACATACACACCAAAATTGACAGACACACATACACGTGCTACTGACTCATGCACACACACACACACACACACACACACACACACACACACACACATTCACAGAATACTGGAAACTGTGTGGAAGCCTGTGGAAGGAATGTTTCCTGTTCTGTTAGTGCTTGGCTTAACAATATCATCACCACCACCACCACCACCACCACGACCGCCACCACCACTACTTCTTCCTGGTTGTTGGGTGCTTTTAGCAGAAACCATTTTGTTTCAATCATTTGGGCCAAACCTTCAGTCTGAGGATAATTTTCCTCCCTACCTCCTATCCCCCTCCTTCTTTCTGTGCCCCTCCCCTTCTTGCTTACTTCTGCCATTCCTTCTCTTCCCCTTTTCTCTCCTCTTTCTATTCCCCTTCTTCCTTCCTCCTCTCCTTGCCCATCCATTCCTGCCATTCATTCATTCCTCCCTCCCTCCCTCCCTCATGTTGTTTTGTTTTTTTTTGTCATTGGATGTTTGCAATTTTAAAATTTCTCTTTGATACTTAACTATAATCATCTCAAACACTTTGCTTAAATCAATATTTCAATATAAATAAAAAAAACATTCCCTGCCTGACCCCTATACTCATTGCTTCTCCTTCCCTGGCAAATGTTACCAACACTTGAATGGTATAACAAAGGGATCTTAGATAAGACACAATTATGCTAATCAATATGTATAATATTTATTAGACTATCAATACAGTGTTAGGAAGAAGTAAATACATGGTGTTGTATACATGGTTTTTTTAACAACTTAGGATGAGGGTTGAACTAATAGGCTTCAGTTTTTACAGCTCATCAGGCCTAACTTATCTCAAATAGCTGAGAATGATCCATCATTGATCAAATTTTACAGCAATTTTAAACACATCATCATCATCATCATCAGGATTATTATTATTTAACACCCATGTTCCATACTAGCATAGATTGGTTGGATTGATAGGATCCAGTGTGTCCAAAGCCTGCATCATACTCTAATGTCTGCTAGGGCTGGGTTTCTCTGGCTGGATGCCCTTCCTTTTGCCAACTACTTTGCAAAGTGGACTAGGTATTTTTCTCATAGTATTAAGATTCCCTTCAGTAAAGAGGGAGACAACTTTAGGCTTAGAGATGAGGGTTTATGCAGTGGTTCTCAAAATGGGGTTCATATGATCCTTGGGGGTTTATATAAGATCTTGTTGCTAAAATTTATGTACAATAAACTGGTTATATTTCGACAATACACAAAATATTTTAACATTTTTTAATACAATTATTAATATTTCATTATCAAAATATATAAAAGGATTTATTTTAAACATTGAATGGTTATGGAGGTCCACTAGCGTAAAATAGGAATCAGAGGGGCCTGTAAAAAATGGTTGAAAACTATTGAGTTAGAGAAGGGGTCAGAACAGAACAAATTATTTGCTATAGAGGAATTACATAACTGCACCCATGTATTTCTTTGCAAACAGTTAACTAGATGACAGATTGTTTGTTTTTTCTTAACTGTGCAGCTCATTGGTAATTTGAAGCAGTTAATGTTCTTCGATGCCTCAAAAAACCAACTGGACACATTGCCAAATGAAATTGAAGGATGTACTTCTCTGGCCGACCTTTATTTGACCAGTAATAACATCAAGTTCCTGCCAGATTCTATTGGTTTGTACTCCATTTTATTTACTTTGCCTCAGTTTTTCCCATCTTTAAATGTTAATTCAGTCAGCTCTTGCCTGTGAAGTCAACACTTAGCTACAACTTAACCTCATCAGACAAGACACTGTATACATGCACGCACACACACACACACACACACACACGTGTGCATACATGTGGCTATGTATGTACATGTGTGAGTGTGTGATATTGTGCCTCATATAAGAATACATATGTGTGTGTGTGCCTACATATAGTTGTGTGTTGCTTAACAGGACAGGTTTTATGCATGTATACATATGTAAATAGAATTACATATATATATATATATATATGCAATACATACATATGTGTGTGTAGAGGGTATGTGAGAGAGAGTGTTTTTTTGAGTGTCTTCTTGTCTTGAGATTATGTTCTGGTTGTAAACAAATATATATATATATATATATATATTTTTTTTTTTTTTTGCGGGTGGCACATGAAATGCACCATTTTGAGCGTGGCCATTGCCAGTACCGCCTGACTGGCCTTCGTGCGGGTGACACGTAAAAGCACCCACTACACTCTCTGAGTGGTTGGCGTTAGGAAGGGCATCCAGCTGTAGAAACTCTGCCAAATCAGATTGGAGCCTGGTGTAGCCATCTGGTTTCACCAGTCCTCAGTCAAATCGTCCAACCCATGCTAGCATGGAAAGCGGACATTAAACGACGACGACGACGAGAGAGAGAGAGAGAGAGAGAGAGAGAGAGAGAGAGAGAGAGAGAGAGACCCTTTAGTTCAGTAGTTATTTCAATGGCATTCTGTTCTTTTTTTCTCTTTAGTCAAAAACCTTTAATATTTCTCCTATTCTTTACATAGTCCTTCCTCTACTCATTACACACACTCTGCCACATAGATGTAAGATTCAAATGTTTTTCTCTCTTTTCCCCTATCCTATAATTGTTGTCCTGTCTCTTGGCATTATGCATATATTATTCTGTATTTTGCTTCTTGTCTTCATTCCTCACTTCCTAGTATTATATTTATCTTTGAAGTTGTTACTGAAACAACTGAACCCTAGTTCACTAGTTATATTGAGCTGAGGGGCAGATATCACTCCATAACCTCTGCAACAGCAACAACAGCCCAAAAGCCATCTTCTCTGTTTACTTTCTTCCTGTTTGATCACAAATACAAATGGTTAGTTTCTGTATATGTATGTATGTAGAAAAAAATAATAAGCAGAAAACAGATGTACAGATGTGGTATTCAAAGCTTTATAGGACATACACACATTTCAGCCAGATAACAAAATAATTACGTAACTTCAGTGGAAACATTATGCACTCATACGTTTTATCTTGTCAGTGTCCTGCATGCATGCATGTGTGAGTGTGAGTGTGTGTGTGTGCGTGCGTGCGTGCGTGCGTGTGTGCATGTGCATGCACGCATGCCCTCATTATCACTTTAATTTCCACTTTTCCATGTTAGATCAAACAGAATTTGCTGAGGTATATTTTTTTACAGCCTGATTCCTTTCTTGTTGCCAACCCTCACCTATTACTAATCAAGGCAATATTTTCCTCGTGGTTGTGTCATACCAATCCAACTGAGCCTAACCTATCTCTGCTGAATGACTAATAAATTTCACCAATAAATCTTTTTTTTTTTGCCATACTTTTAGGACAATTGATCAACCTGACCACTCTGAAGATCGACGACAATATGTTGACCTCCCTACCTGCTTCTGTTGGCAAGTAAGTATTCTCTATTAGTTATTAGTCAATTCATTTTTCTTTGATTTTGTCACTCATGTCAAAAAGAATAATATATTTTCAACTGTTAACCCTTTTGGACCATTATTTCAAATCCTTTCTGAAACGGCCCTTGGTTTTACAAAATAATTTTCATGTTAAAGTGATCTTGATTAAAACCTTTCATCAGAATTTCTTGTCAAGTTTTGATCACCAGCTTAATAACGGTAAAATTGTTCTATTAGATTCTTCATTATTTTTAACATGAATTGAAACCAAGGCAGTGTATTTCAATAGAAATATGGTAACAAAAGAGTTAATGAAGTCACATCTTTCATTTGCTTTTGAAAATTTAAAATTTGAGAGGATTTTGTAAAATAAGTAACGTTTATTTTAAGTTGGTGTACAGGGTATAACTTCAGGGGTCATTACTGACAATTAAGTTGAATTTTAAATTCAAATATGAAGAATTTAGAACGAGTGGTTTTTCATTCATTGTACCAGAACCAGATTTGTCTGCTTATATAAGGTGAAGAGTTCAAATCTTGTTGGAGTCATGTTGTATTTTCTGGACAAGACACTGTTATTCCACATAGACAGAATGCTTAACAGCATTTCTTCCAACCCTTTATTTTCTGAGTTCAAATACCACCAAGGTCAATTTTGCCCTTCATCCTTTTGGTGTCAGAAAAATAAAGAACCAGTTGAGCAACGGGATCTCTGTAATCAACTGCCCCCTCCTCCACCAGATTTCAGACCTTGTGCCTATAGTAGAAAGAACTACTACTACTACTACTACCACCACCACCACTACTACCACCACCACCACCACCACCACCACCACTACTACTACTACTACTACTACTACTACTACTACTACTGCTGCTGCTGCTTCTGATACATCCACCGCTGCCACTATCAACACCACCACTACTACTACAACATTTTCCCATTATATATAAAATATGGTTACAGTTTCTTCCATAATTTACAAAATATAATTATACACCTTACATAATTTTAAAAAAACATGTTAACATTTTTTTCCATAATGTAACGTATAATGTCACTGAACTCCTTACATAACATGCAACTCTATGTGTGGAAAGCTCTCTCTGCTGTGTGTGTGTGTGTCTGTGTGGTGTGTGTGTGTATGTGTGTTTATAAAGCGTTAGCTCTGACTGAGCTGTCTTTCTGACACAATCAGCAGAACTAAATATTGATTTCTGAGATGTACTTAGCTGAAGGTGAAAGGGTGCAGTTGATTATGTCAGCAACTCTTTATTACACCTTACTTATTTAATCGACATCAAAGGGAGTCTTAAGTCCATAAGGGAGCCTCTACATGGTCACTAGAGCTACTAGAAATAACAATCAAATCTCATTCAAATTACATTAAAAATATACAATGACAGATAATCTGGTCCTACATACACCATCACTACCAACATCACTGCCACCACCACTACCACCACTGTGACCATTACTATCATCACGATCATCAACTGCCAACATTATCATCACACTCACCACCATCATCATCACCTCATGAGAGATGTGGTGAACCCGTTGGTTAGAGCTGGTTCAACTCATCCTGGGTGAATCCTGCAACAAGTACCAGTAAGAAAGATCTGGACCTGAATCCTAGTAAATTTGAACATAGAATAATTTGAACCCTTAAGAAGAGGGGCCGGACATGTAGCTAAGTATCACATCACATTGGGATTAAAGATTTTTTTACCTAATGTTTGTTGCAATTATATTATTATTATTATTATTATTATTATTATTATTATTATTTTTATCTTCATCATCATCATCATCATTATTATTATTATTAATGCTTTTAACATTTCTTCTCATTAAGCCTGTCTTCGTTGTCCGAAATAAATGTCAGCATCAATGACCTTGAGGACATTCCATCGACCATCGGTCTACTCAGGAACCTCCGAACTATGTATGCTGATGAGAACTTTCTCAAGAAAATACCTCCAGAGGTAAATGACAACACTACTCTCTCTTTCTCTCTTTCTCACTCTCAGATGAAGGGCAAATCCCTGAAACATGATTCTCACCAAACTTACCAAACTTTTCTAGTTCTAGTATTCCACCTATGAATAAACTGTGACCATCACAGACCATCATTGTTTTCCACAGATTCCAGCTATTACTCTCTCAATAGCATATTCTCTGTAAGAACTACATTGATTAGCTTTCATAATAATAGTAATGGTTTCAAGTTTTGCCACAAGGTCAGCCATTTTGGGGGAGGGGATAAGTCGATTACATCGACCCCAGTGTTTCACTGGTACTTAATTTATCAACCCTGAAAGGATGAAAGGCAAAGTTGACCTCGACCGAATTTGAACTCAGAACGTAGCGATGGGCGAAATACCACTAAACATTTCATCCACCATGCTAATGATTCTGCCAGTTCACCACCACCACCACCACAATAATAATAATAATAATAATAATAATAATAATAATAATAATAATAATTCTTCCTAAATTTGGCACAAGGCCAGCAATTTTGTGGGAGGTGAGTGAGTTGATTACATCAACCCCAGTGCTCAATTGGTACTTATTTTATCGACCCTGAAAGGATGAAAGGCAAAGTGGACCTTGATGGCATTTGTATAATAATAATAATAATAATAACAGTTGTGTGGTTAAAAAGTTTGCTTCACAATTACTTAAATCCAAGTTCAATCCCACTTGCTGGTAAATGTCTTCTACCTTAATTTTGGGTGGAAACAATCCTTGTTAATGAGACTGGGTTCACAGAAACTATGAGGAATGTCATTGAATGGACTGTTCCTATTTTGGGGCTTGTGGACTTGATCCCTCATCTGGTTGAATACAACCCATTAGCTTTCCTTGACTACCTTTAGCAGAGTTCATTCTTTGGCAAATATTTAGACCAGATTTCCCGTCTCAGAAATGTCGAGATTTAGCTCTCTCCTTTCCAGCAGGTTTGATGGTTGTTTAAAAAGGTCATGAGAAAAAAATTAAATCGAAATTAAGCTAAATAATAATTATCCAAGTGATTAATCCTTTTGTTATCCTATTTCTGCTGAAATACATGGTCGTTTAAAAATAATGAAGGATTTATTAAAATCACTTTGTTATTATTGAGCTTCATGATCTTTTGGCTAAGATTAGAGTGTAGTAATTTTTCTTATCAGCTTAATGTCTGGTTTGGTCTGTATTTGGTGTCATTAATATTAAATTCAAATAGATAAATAAGTAGGCACAGGAGTGGCTGTATGGTAACATGCTTGCTTCCCAACCACATGGTTCTCTATTCAGTCCTACTGCGTGGTGCCTTGCGCAAGTGTCTTCTACTATAGCCTCAGGCCAACCAAAACCTTGTGAATGGATTTGGTAGATGGAAACTGAAAGAAGCCCATCGTGTATATATATATATATATATATATATATATATATATATATATATATATATATATATATATGTATGTATGTATGTATGTATGTATTTGTGTGTATGTGATCCCCCCCCCATCTCTTGACAACCAACATCGGTTTACATCCCTATAATTTAGCAGTTCAGCAAAAGAGACTGATAGAATAAGTACTAAGCTTACAAAGAATAAGTTCTGGGGTCAATTTGTTCAACTAAAGGTGGTGCTCCAGCTTGTCCACAGTCAAAATGACTGAAACAAGTAAAGGAATAAAAAAAAATGAAGTAATTTATTAAGTTGTTGAAGTTTTAATTTAGATCCCTTTAAAATGGAAAGTTTCAATGGTTCTCAATCATTTTTTGCTTATGGACCCCTTTGATTCCTTTTTTATTTCTCTACTGGACTCCCATGTTTAAAATGAATCCTTTTGTATTTTTATGATGAAATATAAAAAAAAAATTGTTAAAATATTTTGCGTACTGTAGAAATATGACCAATTCATTGTTCATAAACTTTAACAACAAAACCTTGTATGGACCCTCAAGAGGCATATGGACCCTGGTTGAGAACCACTGGTTTATATCATAGAACCAGGGTCAGTCTCAGATGGGTTGGCATCAAAGAGGTTAATGGAAGAAGTTTGTATCCTAGAACCAGGAGTGATTGCATATTACTATCAAAAGGTTTAATGAAAAAAGAGTGTATCGCGCAGTATAGGTTTGTTTCCTGGTTGGAATGTCTTTGGTAGGAACACAATGCCATATCAAGGATTTGAACTGTTGACCTTTGGGATGATATGTGAACTCTTTGTTGCTTCAGCCAGCTGCCATTCTTTAGCTAAAAATTTTTCATTAATATTGTTTCACATCTCCTTCTCTTTTAATTAATTCCAACAGATATTTTATGAATTCTGGATTTCCTGTATTTTTCAATCTTTTAATACAGATTGGTAGCTGTAACGGTATAACAGTGCTGTCTTTGAGAAGTAATAAGTTGAAGTACATTCCTGATGAGATTGGTCGCATTCCTCATTTACGGGTTCTGAATCTCAGTGATAATCAGCTGAAACATCTACCCTTCAGCATTGTTAAACTAAAGGAATTACAAGCTCTGTGGCTCACAGAGAACCAGGTTAGTGCCAGAATTTTGCTTAACTCTACAGGAACTCAAAAGAACTGTACTAGATTTTTAGTTATTTCTTACAGCATTCCATAGTATTAGAGTAAATATTATGGTGCTGTGACTTATTGAGTGTGTATTTTATATGAGAATGACTTTATATAACATGTATATACATACAAGCATATTCATATGAATGGGTGAACATTCATATTTTTTATGTTGCTATAATTATATATCCATGTGTTTTTGCGTCATTGTTTTTATATGTTTCTGTAGAGCTTTTCATATTTTATTGACACATTAATTTATGTCTATATATGTGAGTTACTTGGTGACCTTACTAGTGCTGGTGTCCTCCCCACCAAAGCACCCAGTACATATGTAAGTGGTTAGTGTTAGAAATGGCATCCAGCCATAGAAATGATTCTAAAGCAAACATTGGAACAAGGTACAATCCTCCAATTTGTCAGGTGCTGTCAAACCATCCAATTTATGCCAGTATGGAAGATGGTTTTATATATGTATATATATCCTTCCTCAGTGAGTTGAGGTGGCTGAGTTCCTTTCAAGCATTGGGCCTCATGGAGGCAAAGTGGCCAAGCTCTAGGGCCGCATGGAGGTAAAGTGGCCGAGCTCCTGGGCCGCATGGAGGTAAAGTGGCTGAGTTCCTTTCAAGTGTTAGGCCTCATGGAGGCAAAGTGGCCAAGCTCCTTTTGAGTGTTGGGCCTCACAGAGGCAATGGCCAAGAGCTTTGGCATTATGTCATGCTTGAGAAGATCCATCAAGCCAAGGAAAACCGCAGTCATGGCAGATACCGGTATCATGCAAATGGCACCTGTGCCAGTGGCACATAAAAGCTCCCATTACACTCTCGGAGTGGTTGGTGTTAGGAAGGGGATCCAACCATAGAAAACCATGCCAAATCAGAATTGAGTCAGGTGCAACCTACCAGCATTCCAGCCCAGTCAAACTGTTCAACCCATACCAGCATTGACAACAAACATTAAATGATGATGATGATGATGATATATTCTTGTGTGTGTATATATGTATTGTATGCATGCATATATATATATATATATGAAGGGAGGCTAGGCGACAGGTTTATTTAGCCAGAGGGGAAGCAGATAAGGAAAGATTTGCCAATGTTCTGCGCCGTGAGGACCAAAGACTCAAGGTATTTCGTGTTGCAAGACAGTGTAGGAGAGAGAATAGTGATGTTGTAGGAGAAAAATGTGTTCGCATGGATGATGGTACGCTTGCATTAAATGAGGATGCAAAGAAAGAGGTCTGGAGATGCCACTACGATAGATTGCTTAATAAAGAGAATGAATGGGAGAAAGAGAGCCTGCCGTATGTCGACCCAATAGAGGGACCAGCTATCCGAGTTGATAGTACCAGGGTAGATAAAGCAATTAAGAGTATGAAGACCGGGAAAGCCCCCGGCCCATCAGGAATCACTGCAGAGATGCTCAAAATATCTGGCAGTGTTGGCTATAGCCTAGTCACCCGTATTACGAACCAGGTGATACACGAAGGAGTCATACCCAATGACTGGTGTAGCAGCATCATAGTCAACTGCTACAAAGGTAAAGGTGACGCTTTAGATACAAATAATTACAGAGGCATCAAGCTGTTAGATCAGGTTATGAAAGTTACAGAGAGGGTCATAGCCCAACTAATTAGGGAGCGAATCAATTTAGATGAGATGCAGTTTGGTTTCGTGCCAGGTAAAAGCACTACTGATGCCTTATTTCTAGTGAGACAGTTGCAGGAGAAATACCTAGCTAAGGATAAACCTCTGTACCTGGCTTTCGTTGACATGGAGAAAGCCTTTGACAGGGTCCCCCGATCCCTTATCTGGTGGTCAATGAGGAAACTTGGGATAGAAAAATGGTTAGTGAGAGCTGTGCGAGCCATGTACAGAGATGTTGCCAGTAAGGTGAGGGTTGGAAATGAGTACAGCAATGAATTCCGGGTAGAGGTAGGGGTCCACCAAGGTTCCGTCCTCAGCCCCTTCTTATTTATCATAGTCCTCCAGGCAATCACAGAGGAGTTCAAGACAGGTTGCCCCTGGGAGCTCCTCTATGCTGATGACCTTGCCCTAATTGCGGAGTCACTATCAGAACTAGAGGAGAAGTTTCAGGTGTGGAAGCAAGGTCTAGAATTGAAGGGCCTTAGAGTCAACCTAGCTAAAACCAAAATCCTAATAAGTAGGAAGGTAGATAAAACACAAACCCCTTCAGGTAGATGGCCCTGCTCAGTATGTAGAAAAGGAGTAGGTAGTAACTCTATAAGATGTACCCGGTGCAAGCTATGGACACATAAGAGGTGCAGCAACATCAAAGGCAGGTTAACTAGCAAGTTAGTTTTTGTTTGTGGCAGATGTTCAGGTGCAATAAAGACTGTAAACAAACAGGAAACAACTTCTATCTCATTCCAGGGTGAAAAACTAGAGGTAGTCGATAGCTTCCGCTATCTGGGCGACCAAGTTAGTAGTGGGGGTGGGTGCGCTGAAAGTGTAGCTGCTAGAATAAGAATAGCCTGGGCAAAGTTTAGAGAGCTCTTACCTCTGCTGGCGACAAAGGGACTCTCACTCAGAGTAAAAGGCAGACTGTATGACGCATGCGTACGAACAACCATGCTACATGGCAGTGAAACATGGGCTGTAACTGCTGAGGACATACGTAAGCTCGCAAGGAATGAAGCCAGTATGCTCCGTTGGATGTGTAATGTCAATGTGAATACCCGTCAGAGTGTAAGTATCTTGAGAGAAAAGCTGAACATTAGAAGCATCAGTTGTGGCGTGCAAGAGAGACGATTGCGCTGGTATGGACATGTGGTGAGAATGGAGGAGGATAGCTGCGTGAAAAAGTGCCACACCCTAACAGTTGAGGGAACCCGTGGAAGAGGTAGGCCCAGGAAGACTTGGGCTGAGGTGGTGAGGCAAGACCTTCGTACATTGGGCCTCACCAAGGCGATGACTACTGACCGAGACCTTTGGAAATGTGCTGTGCGTGAGAAGACCCGGCAAGCCAAGTAAGATCGTTGCCAGTGCCCCTGGACTGGTTCTTGTGCGGGTGGCACATGAGATGCACCATTTTGAGCATGGCCGTTGCCAGTACCGCCTGACTGGCTCCTGTAGGATTTTCGAGCGAGATCGTTGCCAGTGCCCCTGGACTGGCTTGTGCGGGTGGCACATAAAAGACACCATTTCGAGCGTGGCCGTTTTCGTGCGGGTGACACGTAAAAGCACCCACTACACTCTCTGAGTGGTTGGCGTTAGGAAGGGCATCCAGCTGTAGAAACTCTGCCAAATCAGACTGGAGCCTGGTGTTGCCATCCGGTTTCACCAGTCCTCAATCAAATCGTCCAACCCATGCTAGCATGGAAAGCGGACGTTAAACGATGATGATGATGATGATGATGATATATATATATATATATATATATATATGTGTTTGGACATGTATAAGTGCGTGCATTTGGAGATGTGGCTGTGTGGTTAGAAGCTTGCTTCCCAACCACATGGTTCTGGGTTCAGTCCCACTGCGTGGCACCTTGGGCAAGTGTTTTCTACTATAGCCTCAGGCTGACCAAAGCCTTGTGAGTGGATTTGTTAGAAGGAAACTGAGAGAAGCACATCATATATATGTATGTATGTATTTTTGTGTCTGTGTTTGTCCCCTCACCCCACCCATCGCTTGGCAACTGATGTTGGTGTGTTTATGTCCCTGTAATTTAGCAGTTCGGCAAAAGAGGAGTCCAATAGAATAAGTACTAGGCTTACAAAGAATAAGTCCTGGGGCCAATTTGTTTGACTAAAGGTGGTGCTTCAGCATGGCCACAGTCAAATGACTGAAGCGAATATATATATATATATATATATATATATATATATATATATATATATATATATATATGTATATTATAGTCATCATCATCATTATTTAACGTCCCAGTTTGTTAAGTGATAAAGATCAATAAACAATGGAAGAACTCAATATTAGAAAGTAGAGTCAAATTGATTACAGAAATAGGTTGAGTGTGACTTGAAGCTTTAACTGTTTCTGTTCAAACTCTCTTAAGACAGGGGAAACCTTAAATTCAATGTCAACCCCACCTCTCCTCTCTCTCATGTACACACACACACACACATATACATACATACCTCGCCATATGAGATTCTTATGTGAATAGATACGTACACTTGAGTGTATGCATCAACAGTTCAACCAACACACCAACTCAACCACATATTTACACACACCGGGAACTCTCTCAACTCAAAATGTGTTGATGATTTGTTTGCAACCAGCTTGAACTCTCTGAAAAAGAACTTTAACTAAAATCAAAGAAAAATATATGTGCATGTGTGTGTGTATATACAATACGTATTGTGTGAGTGTGTGTATGTAAATAAGTGACATGTGTAAATAATTACTATCTGTTAAAAACTCTAAAAGAATCTTTTTTATTCTCCTTCATCTTTCTATTTCAGACAAGGCCACTGGTTCAGTTACAGTCAGACAAGGACCCCAAAACAGGTCGTAAGATTTTGACATGTTATCTATTTCCACAGAGATCAGAGAAGAACCAAGGTTAGTTGTGGTTTTAGAAAGGAAATGATTCTTTTCTTGTAGTCTTTGATGTTTGTAAGACGAAAATATTGCAATCCTATCACACTTGTAAATGAGTGTCACTGTCATATAAGCGATGTCCTTTGCTTCCACTCTTCCATGGGGAAATATTACCTTGTTTGGGAACAGGTGAGGATTGACAACAGGAAGGGCATTCAGCCATAGAAAATTTGTGTCAACAAATTCCATCCACCCTATGACAAGCATGGAAAAGTGAATATTAAAATAATGTTGAGAAAACTAGTACTAATCCCCAAACTTTATCCTATTTGACAAGAGTTTAGTTGTAAAGCCCTAAATCCGGTCACTATGTAAACAGTTTTTAAAAATTCTATTCAGAAGTGAAAATATCTTTCAAAATTTCTCATTTCTCCTTCCTTTTCTAGATTCTTCTAATGATGCAGCAAGCTTCCATGCTTCACTCTGGGAGGAGGAACGATTGCGACGGCAACAGATTCACTTTGCTGTTGGAGATGACAAAGATGAGGATGTAAGTCTTTTTACTCATGATGTTGATATTTGAGGTTTGATTTCTGACATTAGAGTGCTTTAGTGATTACACAACTTACCTCGCTGCTTTGCCCAGGTAACCACCCCCTAACCATTGGATATTATTTAACAAAATCTACTCTGTTGTAAATATTTAGATCCTGTCTCCAGTCTCTGAGGGTTATTTAATATCTCAATAGGCTGCCCCCTACTGGAGCAACCATGAATCATTATTGTTTTCTTCTTCCTTAATCTCTTGCCAGTTTTAAAGATTCTGCAAATGGCCATATGTGTGTGTGTGAGTGTAGATATATAGCTATACTTAATGCATATATGTGTATATATAATAGATATGTGTTTGTTTATGTACATACATATGTGTTTTTTATTTATCTATCCATCCATCTATCATTATCATTACCCTCGTCCTTTTAACATCAATTTTCTGATATAGAATTTGTGTAGGTAGATTTACTACAGCCAGATGTCCTTTCTATGGGCAACTGTCACCTGTTTCCAAGCAAGGTATATTTCCCTGTGGCTAGAGATATTTTCACAGAAGATTAGAAACAAAAGAGATTGCCAGCATGATAGTGATACTCATTTACATCTGTGACATGATGTCAAGACTAATATTACTCTCTCTCTCTCTCTCTCCCCCCCTCTCTCTTTCTCTCTCTCTCTCCCCCCCCCCCTCTCTCTTTCTCTCTCTCTCTCACACACACACACACACACACACACACACACACACACACACACAATGGTTAATACCAGGAAGGGTAGCCAACACTAAAATAATGCTTTTCTCCAACTTCCTACTCTCACTACCTCACTACATTGTGAAAGAAGCAGGAACGGAAATGGGGTGTTCCTGTGCCTAGAAAGACCTTACAGACTCAAGACCATAGAAATATTTTCTAATTTCACTTGTTGGACACCACTAAAGATTTCATATTTCTAAGAGAATATACTGGGGTGGTAGTTTTGCATTGTCTTCTTAAGACTTGCTGGAAGAGTTTAGCAGATCCATAAAATTTAACGATATACCTCACTAATTCAGTTGCTATAGTCATTGAGAGTGGGCACTTGTAGTAGTGAAATGCGCTGCAGCAGTGTGTTGTTTATTCCAAAAGAATAAAACCATGAATGAATGTGGTATTGTATTTCAGGGCAAACTCAGTCGCTGCCCAACACCTTATCCGAAAGAAATGAAGGAGAAGAAAAGGCATGTTCAGAATATGATGACTCACCAACAATTGGCCGCCAATGGACATGAAAACAGAGGCTTTGAACAAGAGGTATGGTTTTGCAGACCCTATTTTTACAGGATTCCATAGATGAACTTGTTCAAAGGTGTTGAGTAAACAAATTTGTTACATCTTGTTTTCCAGTTATGGAGGCTTCCTGTTATAGTTAAAGTGACCAAAAAATTTGGGTGGAAATATTTTGCTTGTTTATAGTAAAACTGACCATGGTAATGAAGGATTTAGCTAGCATAGCAAAACCAACAATCAAAAGTTGTGAGGATGGCTTTACTTAGTAAAACTGACCAACAGAAATTGTGATGGCAGATTTAGCTACAGCAATGAATGACGATTTGACTTGAATTCCTTACTTCTTTTGGTAAGAAAGGCTGATGGAGATCTCATTCCTCTTTGGAAACTTCCAGCCAGGTGGAGATATTTCATGTTGTTGCAACACATGTTTTGGTCAAGTGTAACACCTAGAGCTTTTTATTTTTTATTTATTTTTGGTAATTGTGTTTAACCTTTTAGCATTTAAAGTGACCATGTCCAGCTTAAACATTCTGCCTGTTTTATGTCCAAACGGGTCAGATCTGGCCTCTCATACCTACCTTACAATGTTATTCTAATTAGATACAATCACATCATTGAAATCTCAAAGCTTTGAGATCATGCATAGTTAATTCAAACCAATGTGATTAAATGTGCATTATACATGACAGTAATCTGAATGCTAAAGGGTTAATATTTGTCCAGTCTCTTGTCCTCAACTATACCGGTTTGTGAGGAACCATGTATGAGAAGAGTTTTTCAACAACACTGTGCTGTTCTTTTTTAGATTCTTCATTGCAAACAACAGACATTCAACAGGGGGAGCATTTTACTAATGTTTTTTGTTTGTTTGTTTGCCTTTTCAAATGTTTAGTTTTTATTGTCTGACTTTTATTTGTTTATTCAAAAAAGGATAAAAAGCTAAACAGAAGCAATCATTTGAGAAGTGATCAAAAGTCTTTGAAACCTTTGGATGAAAAAACAGCAGGTTCTGTGTCTGAAAATTTTGAACTACGTACTGGTTCTGTTGAGAACGTTTCTGCTGGTAAAAGACACTTTCTTACTTCTAATGCTATGTGTGTGTGTGTTAACTGTTATTACACAGTTTACTGTTGTGGTCCAGTTAACTTTTATATAGTGTTATGATATAATTTTCTCTTTTTGATTAAGCTTATGGTGAAATGGTAAAGGTGTGAGGACAGTGGACAAAATGCCTTGTGGTAATTATTGTAGGTCTTTATGATCTGAATTCAAATTCTGCTGAGGCCAATTTTGCACTGAAAAGTTGATAAAATAAAATACCAGTCCAAATCTTTGTATTCTGAGTTGTGTAGTAGACTTCATCCATCATTCAGATAAACACTACCACCTGGTCAATGGATGCCTCTAGTGGAGTTCCCTCTGTTACAAGTATTTGGGAAAGGTTTCTGGTTTGTGGACAAGTTCTCCCCACTTCTCTACCACTTTTAGTGGCTTTGTTAACATTAAGGGTTACTGGTGCTGTCCTCCCTTCTTTGACTAAATGATACAATCTAGTGTTGTGATTAGAAATAAATGCTGGGGTTGATATGATCCAAGCAGTACCTCAGCAGGGCTGAAGTCCAATGACTGGAACTAGTGAAAGAATTTCAGTATATATTGCCATGTAAAAAAGGCATTGGTGTGGGTGCTGGTGCCACATAAAAGACATCTTGTACTCTCTGTAAAGTGGTTGGTGTTAGGAAGGGCATCCAGGTGTAGAAACCCAGCCAAAACAGACTATGGAACCTGGTGTGGCCCTTGGCCTTGCCAGCTTCTGCAAAATCATTCAATCCATGCCAGCATGGAAAATAGACATTAGATGATGATTATGATGATGATTGTATTTACTCATTGTATTTAAACTTGCTTTAGATGAAGACTTCATCGATAGTAGTTGTTGTAATGTAAATTGTGACTAACTTTCAACATGGCTTTCTGTTTTTCAGAGTCATCTCGACCATCACGATGCCACTCTCATTATCATTCAGACTCCAACTATAACCAAAATGATGCAGGAGTGAAAGCAGCTCATTCTTATTCCAGCATTCACATTGCATCTGACCAAAGTTTGGAACAGACTTATTCTCATCGCTCAAAAGAACTCGGATCACCTGCACGTTCTCATTACAAAGATCCCTCTTTGAAAGACCAAAATAGCCCTTCTGGTATTGTTCCTTGTCAAAGCAGTCCCAGTCGTGTAAAGGGCTCACATAACCCCTTATATCCTCATCAGCGTTATTTGGTATATTCACCACAGGGGAGCAAGCCATGTCATAAATCTCGAGGTTATGATTCGGACACTGGTTACCGTAGCGATCAGGAACATCTTCGTTATAAATACCTTCAAAGTTTGACCATCTCTCCTCAACATTCTAACAAAACAGACAGAAGTTCCGATATATTGACACCATTGAGTCCTTATAAACATTGGCCTAAACCATCACGAAGAGATGGTTATGGCAGTGATGTTGAGAGTTACAGAGGTATGAGTCAAACCTCTGTAGGTTATTCCCCACTTAAAGATCAACATTCCTCACAGAGTGTGCCGTTTGGACTTCATTCCAAGCCTTCATCAGGAGAATCACATTACCAGGCAGTAGGAGAACGTCCTCTTTTCGGAGATGAATTTTACAATTACAAAAAAGAACCATCAAGGATTGGTTTAAAACATAGGAACTATTCACCTTTAACTGTTTCAGCTAGTTTTAATGAAAAAATGCTTGACCAGAGTACACCAAATTTTTCTAATCCCCCACATAGTTTCTCTCAGTTTTTAGACCAACAGCAAGTAGAGGATGCCAAGTTAAAGAGTTCCAAACAGTCACTCTCTAAACAGGAAGAAGTAAGGTGGAAATCTTCCAAGCAATCTCTTTCTCAACAAGAGGAAAATAAATGGAAAACTTCCAAACATTCTCTTTCACAACAGGAGGAAATCTATGCAGTGTTAGAAAATAAGACATTATCAATAGCACATGTAAGTATTTAACCCTTTTGTTAACCTCTTTCTGTTAAATTACACTACTTTTGTTTCACTTGATTTTGAGAATAATGAAGAATTCATTAAAATAACTTTGTCATTATTGAGCTTGTGTTTAGAACATAAATCAACATGAAATTTTGACAGAAAATTTTAATTCAAATCTCTTTAAAAACTGAAGTTTGTTTAATAAAATCAGGGGTGGTCTCAGGAAGATTGGTATCAAAATGGTTAAGGTAAAAAAATTATTGACTTCATATGCAATCACTGAAAGTTTATGTTGGTTATTGGAATCAGGGTCCAATAAGGAAAACAAAGGAGATCACAATGTGTGTAGTGTGCATTTGAACAGAAGAGTAGACTTCAAGAACCCTATATACTAAATGTAAATAAATGAAACATGACATTACATTTGCAAGATTTCTCAAAGATTTCTAATATATATATATATATATATGTATATATATTTAATTAGACTATATGTTAACCCCTAGTCTGTTGAAAGGAATTGATAAGCCCACATATAACATCCAAAGGTACATCTTTTTTCCTCTAATGAAATTATACTCATGTCACGTAAATGTAAATTTAATGTACAAATTTGTAATTAAATTATTGAGTATTAATTGAAATAGCTGTAAGAAGTGACGATGAAACAATTATCAACTTCCTAATCTCCCTTTTCTTTACACACACACACACACACACACACACGAACTACTATATCTATACCCCTACACATTCTCACCCAAAGACACATACATATACACACATCAATCATGTTTTGCATAACTGTAATGCAATAATTTCTATGTAAGATAATATACATACAAAATTAGGATGTGTGCATACAGTGACAAAATGTTTCTACATTCACACTCGCATATATATATATATGTATATATATATATATATATATATATATATATATATATACATATATATATATATATATATATATATATATATATATATATATATATATATATATATATATGGTATTCATTTATTTATTGTAGAAGCAGGAAAGCAGTGTACGGAGTAACAGCAATGTTTCAGAGAAGACACGGCCTAGTGCTCCCCCTTCTTATCACCAACACAGCCCTCTCTACAGTTCAACTGCTGCTCTACATTGGCAGCAGCAGCAGCAGCAACAGCAACAGCATTATCAATATCATCATCATCCTCATCAGAAACAGCCATCACAAACCCCTCTACAGAAACTTCAGAACGATCCCTCTCCATTAACATCTCCATCTCATTCATCTAACAATTTTTCATCAGAAAACCCTTATGGTTACATATCTCACAGTTCACCTTCAAACAAATCAATGCAACATTCCTCCCCCATTTATGATTATACTAATTACACACCTGGTTCCCCCAGTTACCGTAGCGGTTCCAACAGCCCGTCAGCCTACGGTCAAAAACAGTTTTACCGGCCCGGCAAAACAAACAGTTGCCGAACGCCCGACATGGCCAAGGGGAATAACTCCGATTGTTTCCCATCTGGACTAGACTCGCCTCGCGGTTCAACGTCTTCCCGAAGTGACGGAGGAGGTAGTGTCAGTGCGGGTAGCGGATCAAGGAACCTGCGCTACGAACCCCACCGTCTTTCCCCATTGTATACCAACCCAGCTTCACACCTACAGCCATCGATTTCACACTACGAGGACGTGGCCATTTTCAAAAGCGTGGAACCCTCAACTAGTTCTACAGATAGCGGTTACGGTCACGTTTATGAGAAAGTAGAGACACACATCCAGCGTCAAGGTAAGTTCATTTAGCTCCCCTTCTTGTTGTTCACTGTTGCTGCTGAACATAGCAGTTTTATTGCAGAGTGGTGGGTCTTAGGAAGGGTGTTCAGCTGTAAAACCCTACCAAAACAGACACAGTAGCCTAGAGTAGTTTTCTACCTGTCCTGTTCCTGTCTACCATCCTACCAATGCATGCATAAAAGATAGACGTAAAACGATGATGATGATATCATCAGCATTTTAACATCTGTTTTTCATGCTGGCATGGGTTGACAGTTTGACAGCAGCTGGCAAACCAGAGGGCTACACCAGGTCTCAGTCATCTGTTTTGTCATACTTACTATGGCTGGATGCTCTTCCTAATGCCAGCCACTTTACAGAGTGGACTGCGGGCTTTTTACATGGCACCAGCATAGTTGCTCTTTATATGGCACCGGCATGGGTGTTCTTTATGTGGTGTTAGCACAGTGTTATACATGGCACCAGCATTGGTGCTTTTTATTCCCAGCCCCCAACAATATACTCCCTCTCCTCTTTTCTATCTCTATTCGTCACAGAGTTTGTTTATAGCATTTCTCTCATTGACTGCCACCAAACCTAGTATGTGCTCTCATCATGCATCTCTTACGTTAATACGTTCTGTATTTCTCTTTTACTCCTACCGCTCACTCTGTATCAACCAAATTACCCCCATTCATATCAGCTCTTATTGTATACACATATATTATGAATTATACTATACTATTATGGTTTATATTATGTATTATAGTATAACATGATAATATCAGTGTTCTTATAACATAAAGTGCATAAGTTGGGCAGAATTAGTGGCAGCACAGATAAAATACCTTGTGGTATTTAGTTACGTGACTTTGGTTTCTGATTTCAAATAGCAATATTCCAATCTCACCTTTCATCACTGAGTGATTGGTAAAATAAATACTAGTCACATACAGTGGTAGATATTTAATAATAATAATCCTTTCTACTATAGGCACAAGGCCTGAAACTTGCAAGGAGGAGACTAGTCAATTACATCGACCCCAGTGTTTCACTGGTACTTAATTTATTGACCATGAAAGGCAAAGTGGACCTCGGCGGAATTTGAACTCAGAACGTAGCAATGGACGAAATGATAATAATAATCCTTTCTTCTATTGGTACATCACCTGAAACTTGGGATGGAGATAATTAATTACTTTGACATTCCCCCCCCCCCTGCCTCCCGTTCTTAACTGGCACTTGTTTCAATTCCACTACGTGGAACCTTGGGTAAGAGTCTTCTACTATATATAGCCTTGGGTCGGCCAAAGTTTTGTGAGTGAATTTTGTAGACGGAAACTGGAAGAAGCCTGTTGTATATGTATATGTGTGTGTGTTCCACGACTGCTTGACATCAGTGTTGGTTTGTTTGCGTCCCCATAGCTTAGCGGTGTGGTAAAAAGAGGGGAATGATAGAATAAGTTACCAGGCTTAAAAAAAAAAGTATTGGGGTCAATTCATTCGACTAACAAAATTCTCCAAGGTGGTGCCCCAGCATGGCCGCAGTCTAATAACTGAAACTTGTATAAGATAAAAATGCGGCGAAGGTTGGTCTTCGTCGAAAAGGTCATAATACAACCGAAAAATGTCCAGCTCTACTTGTTTTTCCGAAAAACTAATTAAAATAATATTTGTCGTAATATTGACCATTATTTTTCTTCGTCGCATAATTATTTCTTATCTTTTGTAATTATTTCTTAGCTGTTAGCTTTTCCATGTTTCCTGCCTGAAATATATAAACACTGTTGACGTAGTTCAACGGTTTCTCTCAAACATTCACAGAAAGTTGTCTCAATCCAGGGAGGTAACTCTGACAGTTTTATCCTGTGAACTCGTCAATATTGAGAGAGAGAGAGAGAGAGAGAGAGAGAGAGAGAGAGAGAAGTGCGAGATGGGAGAAATGTTAGCACGAAAAAGGGTTTATCGGTATTTCGTCAGTCTTTACGTACTGAATTTAACTTCCGCCAAGGTCGACTTTGCCTTTCATCTTTTCGGGGATGAAATAAATACCAGTCGAACTCTGGGATCGATGTAATCGACTTAACCCTTCCCTCCGAAATTCCTGGCCTTGTAACAAAATTTGAAACCAATGTTAAACGGAGAGAAAAAGAAATGGTTAATTTTTATAATAATCATCTTCTAAATTATAAGTTGTTTAAAAAAAATTATTTCTAATAATTAGTGAAAAATTATGAGGCATGATGGTTAAGAAGTTCGCTTTGCAGTTTCTTGGATTTGGGTTCTGCCCCACTGCATGGCTCTTCGGGCGAATGTCTTTTCGTGTTGAATGAATTTGGTAGACAGAAATCCGTCGAGTGTGTGTATTAATGTAGCGACTTAATTTAAGTTCTAATTTACACGATCAAGGATTGTGATGTCACTTTGGTGTAGTGATGTTCAGACTTATACATTTTTACAACTGCTTGACAACCAGTGTTGGTTTGTTTACGTTCCAGTAATTTATTGGTTCGGCAGAAGAGACTGAAAGAATAAGCACCTAGGGTCAATCTGATTAATTAAAATGCATCAAGCTGGTGCCCCAGTATGGCTTCAGTCTAATGACTGAAACAAGTAAAAGATACACATCTCTCTCTCTCTCTCTCTCTCTCTCTCTCTCTCTCTCTCTCTCTTTCTCTCTCTCTCTCTCTCTCGTGTTCTGTCTTTCCACTGTCACTACCAACAGCCTTACTGTGTTGCAGCAAATGGACAAACTCTTGCTGTCTTCACATAACATTATTCTCAATCACTGCACAATTTGTTCAACAGCCAAGACATTTTCTCTATGTTCCCTTTCTGTGAAAGTATTTCTACTATTTAGAACATACCACTGGCCTGTTTGTGGCTTCAGTTCTTTCAGCTGGTGCTGTTATTGTATATTATATTATATCCTACGGATGCACTGCCAAGTGGTTAGGGTGTTGCACTCATGATTATGAGATCATGGTTTCGGTTCTTGAGCAAAAAACACTTCATCTCATATTGCTCTGCAATCACTTCAACACCTGACATGTGGTACACCGTCCACCTGTTCAGGCAACGTCGATTTGATGGAGGGAGTGAGCTAATGTACAACACCTACGTTTGATCACTATAAACAAATCATTTGTACAGGTCGTTTGGCAAAAAAGCTAAACACTCTTGTGTCATCTCAATGAGAGTGTCCATCATTATTATTAAATTATATTATATTATGTTTCCTATATTTTACTGTTATACACTCTGGGGTAAATTTCACAAAGTTTGATTCATACTTTCAGTTCTTGTCAGTCAGACGAATAACAAAACTGCCTCCCAAAGGAATTCCTATCAAGTGAACCCCAATGAAGATGATGGGCTTTCTTGCACCCCGTCAATTAGTGAAATCTCAAGCCCAACACCCTCAAGAGAAGTGACCCCAAGTAGATGTGTTGAGACTGTTTATCGTCAGCAACAACAGCAGCACCAACAACAACAACATCGCCAGCAGCAACAACAAAAATCTGAAGAGTTTTTAGATTCCAAAAGACAAAATCTGGTTTGTAATTCCTGTAAAGACTCTCTGAAATATCTTCCTTAACCTATCCTCTCAATCTTTCATTTTCTTTAATCGAAGCTTTTTATTATTGTCAAGAAATATTCCTTAATAACCTGTTGTGTGAATGAATCACCTTCTTCCTGGGGTGATTCAAGTGTGTGTGGGGAGGATGTGCAGGTGTGGTTGTGTGGTTGAGAAACTCACTTCCCAATAACATAGTTTTGGGTTCAGGCCCTCTGTGTGGTAGGCACCTCAAGTAAGTATCTTCTGCTACAGCCCAAGGCCAACCAAAATCTCGTGATTGGATTTGACAGATGGAAATTGAGATATGACCATTTTGTGTGTGTGTGTGTGTATATATATATATATATATATATATATACATACACACACACACATACATGCGTGTGTGTGCGGCTCCTTGTCTTGACATCGTGTGATAATTATAAATGAGTGTCACAGTCATACAAGCCATGACATGCATTTCTAGTCTTCCATGGAAACATGGCTGGCCATGGGAGAGATATTACCCTGTTTGGAAACAGGTGAGGGTTGGTGACAGGAAGGACATCTGATCATAGAAAACCTTCCTTGACCAATTCTATTTGACCCATGCAAGCATGGAAAAAAGTATAATAAAACAATGGTGATGGTGCTTGCATGTTTGTGTGTTTTACATATGGCAGCTTGGTAGTTTAAACAGCAACTGATGGTCTGCATTATAAACAAAGATATTTAACATAGTTTTGTATAAAACCTAATTAGTTTAATTAGTCTAATCATCTGGTTGTCTTGCTGCAGTGCACTGAATGGTTGGTGCTAATATTTGTGGTATGCAACGAGAGTAAATGAACAGGTTCTGCTTTTAACACCACGTTGCTGTCTAAAGTTTCTGGCCATATAAAATAGAAATACTCGTAAAGGTATTAAGTGTTTTCAGTTGCTGAACAAATCATCAGACAATAGTGTGTGTGTGTGTGTATGTCTGTTTCTGTGTGCGTGCATACACTCACACACATATTGAGTAACAGGTTGACTTAGCCTCTCATGTTACTTAAAGTTTTGTTGATGGGAAAAAAAACATGGCCAGCTACCCAGATGTCTGTAGAGCTGCTTGAGTTCTTTTTTCATGTCCATGAAACTTTAAGTAACTCAAGGAGCCTCATCAACATGTTACTTGATATATACAACTCTATGTTTTGAGTACTACTTCTCTATGTTGTTTATTCACTTCTACAAGCATCTCTCTCTCTCTCTCTCTCTCTCTCTCTCTAATATATATATATATATATATCATCATCATCATCATCAATAATGTTGTTTTAACATCTACTTTTCATGCTTGCATTGGTCAGATGAGATGTTGATGTTGAATTTTCTATGCATACCTTCATGTCCCTAACGCTCACCTGTATCCAAGAAGGTTTCTATTTCCCCATGGCTGGGCATCTGGGTTTGTTTCTCTCTCAGAAACTGGACCTGAACAGCATTGCTTTTATGACAGTGACAATTATTTAGAACCATCAGCTCATGTCTGCACATTTAGCCATATATATATATATATATATATATATATGGCTAAATGTGCAGAAATGTAGGCGCAGTAGTGGCTGTGAGGTAAGAAGCTTGCTTCCCAACCACATGGTTCTGGGTTCAGTCCGATTGCATGGTACCTTGGGCAAGTGTCTTCTACTATAGCCTTGGGCCAACCAAAGCCTTGTGAGTGGATTTGGTAGGCGGAAACTAAAAGAAGCCTGTTGTATATATGTGTGTGTCTGTGTTTGTCCCTCCACCATCGCTTGACAACCAATGTTGGTGTGTTTACATCCCCGTAACTTAGCAGCTCGGCAAAGGAGTCTAATAGAATAAGTACTAGGCTTACAGAGAAGAAGTCCTGGGGTTGATTTGTTTGACTAAAGTCAGTGCTCCAGCATGGCTGCAGTCAAATGACTGAAACAAGTAAAAGAATATATATATTTTATTAGTGTGTGTGTATGTTATATATATGTAGTAAATAAATTATCCTTCAGTTTTTGACAATGAGTTTTCCAGTAGTTTGATCAACTGAATTGCCATCTCATTGAATTATGATGTAACTGGCTGAGTATTCCTTATATTCTTAATGTAATCTTTATGCAGAATCAACATGACCTATTTGTGTGTGTGTGTGTGATAAAACTGGTCTTCTTAAATTTCAGTTATCCATTCAATGGGCTTCCCCACAGTTTCTTTCTATCCTTTTACACTCACAAGAATTAGGGAGGGCAGCCTGAAACACTTGCCCAAGATGTCATGCTGTTGGATGAAAGATAAGACCTCATTACTCCAAAGAGAAGTTCTTAATCATTTACCTGTAAATGAAGTATGGGAAAGAATGAGACAGTAAAATAGAGATGGTGGGGGCAGAGATAAAAAGAGTGAGTGTTGTTTTCTCTATTAACCTAATTTTGTCTTTCTGTTTTTCACCAGATCCAAGTGTCCATTAACAAAAATCCTGGATTAGGATTTAGTATAGCTGGTGGTATTGGATCTTATGGCAACCCTTTCAAGCCAGATGACATTGTGAGTTTGTTTTAGTTGTTTTCTATATTATTTTTATTAACATCTCTGTAGAAATGTATTTTTGAATATCTGTGTCGGAAGAGAGTGACAATTTCATATTTAATTAATGTTCTTTAATTATAATTCTTGGGTTGTTTCTCTCTCATCCCCCCTTTTTTTTGTTTTTTTACTAAAATTAGTAATTTAAATCCATTTACTTATTGGATTAGGAAGGCATTAGGAAAGGCATCCAGCCATAAAAACCATGCCAAAACAGACAGTGGAACTTGATGCGGTCCTCTGGTTTACCAGTTCCTGTCAAACCATCCAACCCATGTCAGCATGGAAGGCAGATGTTAAATAATGATGATAAAATGATGGGTACACATGAGGTATTAGTGTACCTCTACTTTGCATCTCTAAGAGAGTGGTCTTTAGTTTCTAATCCCAACTCCTTCCCAACCTCAGCCACTTGGTCCTTAGCATACTTCTAATGCCTAAATTCCATTTCCATTACTTTTTATATTTACTATGCTTCTGACCTGAATCGGTTCAACTTGACATGTGTTGCCACTGAAGTAGCTGACCGTATTCTTAGAACTTCTCTGCACACCTTATCTTCAAACACTGCAAATTGAAATTGGATTTCTGAAGTTTTTGTTTAGAAATGTCAAATTTCAACAACCTGATCAGTAATGAAGAATCCGGTCAGCTGCCTCGGTGACCACATAGGTCAAATAAAGAGGAACTAATTAAGACTACAAATACAAAAGTAGACATAAGATAGAATTAGTGAAGGAATGTAAGTACCATGCCTGTGGATCAGATTAAAATATTTGGTCAACTAGCTTAGCTAAAGTAGATCTGGTCAGCTATAACACTGACCACATAGGGTAGCTAAAGAAAGGCATGACCAGTTATACTTTAGGTATTATAACTGACCAAATACTTTGGACTGACCTTGTTGATCAGCTCAAGTATTTGGTCAACTCCCTTAGTTATAGTCGGTCTGGTCAGCTATAATATGACCACATAGGTCAAATAAAGTGGAACTAATTAAGACTACAAATGTTGTAGATATAAGGTACAATAAGTGAAGTAATGTAAGTACTTGGTCTATGGGTCACTCTAAGGTAAGTTGGGTTAGCTACCTTAGCTAAAGTAAATCTGATCAGCTATCAGAGTGACCCAATAAGGTCAACTAAAATAGATTTGTGACCATAAACATAGTAGTTAAAAGGCACAATAAAGAAAGGAATGTAGGTATTAGGCCTGTAGGTCAGTCTAAAATATTTGGTCAGCATGCTTATCTGTAGTAGTTCTGGTCAGCTGTTTCAGTGACCAAATTGGTTAATTAAAGATCATCTGATTGAGACTATAAACAAGAAACAAAGAGAGAATGAAGACTTCATGAAGTGTCCAAGAAAGTTCAGACAAATGGAAACTCTTGCTCCCCTCTGTACTCACTCTTTCAGTGGCACTTTAGATGGGACCGAATACAACAATAATAGGGCACTAGTCCTTAAGCTGGGAAGTAGTGACCCCTTGGAGTGTTGTAAACTCATAAGGAATGGAAAATTTTGAGCGAGTACATGGGTAGTTGATTCTGAACAGTACTGTCACTCACAGGAATTCTGTGTATACATAATGCACAGTATTCAGCTGTATTTCTCATTGGATTATGTAACGTAAAATGGTCACTATTAGATGGGTGTCTGCTGCTTAGCTTTGATATTCTAATGTAAAATATATACAAGTACTTTTCTTTGGTAGCTAATAAATGCATACATATATGTGATGGTGGTGGTGGTGGTGGTGGTGGGGTATAGTAAAAATACAGGAAGTAATAAAAGGAATATCAGTAGAAATGTGTATGTGTGTGTGTGCATGTGTGTTAAGAATTTACATTTGATAAGGCAATGTATGAACCTAATATAAACACTAATCTTGTTTTTTTTTTTAAATAAGAAATAAAAGTTACTGGCTCATTTATGGCAGTTTTGCTTGTAATGTCGCCCATACCAAGGCACACACATACACACACTAAGGTATCATTTACTTGTCTTTCCAGGGTATCTTCATCACTAAAGTCCAGCCTGAAGGTCCAGCACTGAACACCCTTTTCCCTGGAGACAAGATTCTAAAAGTTAGTCTTTTTTACTTTCAGTTTCAGTTTATAAAATTTTCTAAAATATTCAGACTCTTTTTCAGGCTATCATCAGTTTGGTTCAGAGATAAATATACTGGTGTCTGTATTTTCACACACACACGTACACACACGTACACACACGTACACACACACACAAAATAGATGTTCAGTATGCAATATAAAAACTCACAAGTTGATGCCAGTCTGATGAAGTGTCACTGCAATATAACCAATGGCACAAATTGTGTGGCTTTTCACACGGAATCATTTATGTGGCATTAGAAATGGAATGGTACAGAAGTAATTGTAGCTAATAGCAAAGTTAATACAGTTCTATATTTAAGAGATGAGGAATTATGTACATTATTTACATTTGACGGATATTTGTCCTCATCTTGTTTGTTGTTAACACAACATTTCGGCTGATATACCCTCCAGCCTTCATCAGGTGTCTTGGGGTAATTTCGAACCTGGGTTCTCATTCCTAAGGTATTTTTCGATATTATTATCATTATCATTATTATTATTATTATTCAGGTCACAGCCTGGAATCGAACTCAATATCTTGGGGTTAGTAGCCTGCCCTCTTAACCACTATGCCATATAGCATAGTGGTTAAGAGCGTGGGCTACAATAAAGGTAAAATAAAGTGTCTGTCTCAAGGACACAACACACTGCCAGAAATTGAACTCACAACCATACGAGTGAGAGTTGAATTCTCTAACCACTTAGCCATGTGCCTTCATCCAAAGACATAACATGCAGCCTGGTCCAGGAATCAAACCCTTGGCCTTACTACTGTGAGCCTAACACCCGAACCACTAGGCTACACAATGGAAATAAATGATCAGATAAATTTGTAAGAACATTACGACCTCATCACACATTGTTATGTTAGCCCACACGTTTATCACCTTTGTGTTACTGATACCATGTATTGTTCGTTTAAGTTATTGTCCACCTTTCTTCTAATGAGTTCTGGCATAAAATCAAAATCTCCATTACACTTTTCGTTGCAGGTGAATGGCGTCGACTTCAGCAACATTGAACACACCAGAGCTGTTGACATTTTAAGGAACAGCAACCCTGTTATGTTGTTGGTAGAACGAAGCTGAAAGCAGTAACACTGAAGGCCACGGCCACAATTCTGTCATCAACACTTAAAGCATTGTCGATTGGGAGCTGAGCGGAATAGCTCAGTGTTGGAGCTACCAGGCTAGTCCAAATTTATTGAAGAGAGAGTTTAATATACAGAACCCTACTGGTTCAAGCATTGGTTCTATGTTTGAGCTCTTTAAGGGCCAGTGAAGAGAACTGTGGAGTTTTGTTAGTGAAAGTTCTAACCTTTCTAAGCACCAGTGAAAATGTAGGAGTTTTGCTGATCTGACTTGGAAACTTGCCACGGTTGGTTGGTTGATTGGCTGGCTTGCTGGCTGGCTGGCTGGCTGGCTGGCCACTTAAGGAAAGGCTTTATGAGGTTTCAGATCTTCACTGTTACAAACCCAGTCACGGTTCATTAACCAAACCATATATTCCACCAATGTCATTTTGATAAAACACCAAATAAATAGTAGAGAATATGCTCAATTTTGATTGGATAATTTAATATAGTTAGCAGCCAATCATAAGTGACTAGGGTTTATCACTGTTTTTCAACAACAGCAATAAAACATGAAACTGATGATTAACTGTAATATATCTAGAGGAATCGATCTGTGATTTGTGCATCAAATCATTCAACTAACCTCCAACACATTGGATAATGTAGTCCAAGGTACATTTCATAATGTAGTCTTAAGTACACTATGTCTTATGTCTGAAAACTAAGATACATCAGGTTGGTCATAATTGGAATGTCTTTGATCATAGGGTTGATTGGAGATTAACCCTTCAGCATTCAGATTTCTCTTTTAAATGTCATTCTGATTTTATATTGTTTTGGATTAATCTCTTAGTTTCAAGATTTCACTGTCATTATGAGCTGGCAGAACTGTTAATGTGTTGGACAAAATACTTTGCAATATTTCTTCCAGTTCATTATGTTTTGAGTTCAAATTGCACTGAGATAGGTACCAGCTGAATATGGGGTTTGATGTAATCAACTTCCTCTTCCCCTCAGAATTGCTGGCATGGAACCAAAATTAAAAAAAAATATTATTATTACTATTGTTATTATTATTATTATTATTCATATACACACAACAGATTAGACTGTTGGAGAAGAAAACTTCCTAACATCAAGCTACGACAAGTAACCTTAGATGTCAAGAACCTTCCTAAGTATACTAGCTGTCCCTATTATTATTATTATTATTGAGTGAGAGAGTTGCGCATACCATCAAAGTGACAGTAGTTGTGAAGCAGTGAGCTGGCAGAATCATTACTGCATTAGGCAAAATTCTTAGTGGCATTTCTTTCAGTTTTTTGTTCTGAGTTCAAATTCTGCCAAGGTCAACTTTGCCTTTCTTCCTTTCTGGGTTGATGAAATAAGTACTCATGAGGCACTGGGATTAATATAATCAACTAGCTCCCTCTCCCGAAATTATAGGCTGTGTGACTCTAGTAGAAAGGATTATTATCATCATAATAATAATCATCATCATCATCATCCAGAGTAGTGAAGTAGCAAAATTGTTAGAGCTTCAGAAAAAAATGCCTTGTGGTATTTCTTCTGACTTTTTACATTCTGAGTTCAAATCCCACCGAGGCCAACTTAGTCTTTCATCTTTCCAGGTATCAATAAAACAAGTCCCAGTCAAGTACTGGTATTGTCAAGTATCTCAGGGTCACAAGCATTTCATCACCTTAACCTGTATGCTTCACCTGTGTGGGGCAGTGAGGACCGCATTAGCTTTGCCTGCAGAAAAGGGTTCCTTCTGTGGTCCCTTGTCAACCACAACAACCTTCAACTGGTTTCAGCTGCCATTCCTATCTCTTTAGTAGCTTTCTTCAGTTGTCAGAGTTCCAAACCAATCTTCTGCAGGAAATAGTGCACTGATGCAACCAGAAAATTGCAGCAGCTGATTTCTGTAGGGAATGAGGCCATATGCCATTCCTTGATAGGGGCCTCATTGACCAACTCCTGATATTCATTTTTTTTAGCTACTGAGAAATATTATTCACTATTAGTATTTACCAATAGGAAAGCTATGAATATGTACAAAAGACTTACACTGACTGTATAAATTTGAGGCTTCATACCTAGGCAAAGGAATTCTGTCTAGATATCAGGAATCATTTGAAAGTGTTAGAGAAATCGGAGAGGTTATAAACTTGTGTCTATAACTTTTTGCTGTTGAGTTTCTTCTTCACGGAATCTCTTCTTTCTATAGGCAATATGTGTATAAACAGCACATTTACTCCAATGACATCAGCAGACTATCAAACTCTAGTGTTTCAGTATTGTTGTGCCTTTTCAGTGATAGACACTGCTTGAAACTTCAGAGCTAGGTAGGAACAGTTGTACTCATCTAGTTTCAGAGTTCTGAAGGATGCTATTCCCTGAGGGCTTAGAGCCATGCCAAAACATTATTGGTTGATGGTCTGCTGGTATCATTGAAGCAGGTGTGTTGCTTATATTGTCTATAGTGAGAAGCCATTCTCTGAAGATGAAATCCAGCAGCAAAAGCCATGTTCATGTTCTGCTGGAGTGTGTTAAGAACGGATATACATGTGATTGTAGGTTGCTGTTGTTTAGCTCTGACTCACCATTGACTGAAGGGAACTATGAGCAAAGACATTTCAACCATGACCATCCCATCTTTTATTTCAGACTATGTGTACCTAAGACTACATTATCAAATGTGTACTTTGTTGTTTCTTTTTTCTTTTCTTAAGAGTATAGAATTTGATTTGAGGTAGATTTGGCTGCTATTCTTAGCAGTCAGAGAAAACACATACTTAATTCCTCATATTGTTGTTATTGCTGCTGCTCTCTCTTTTCTGGAAAGGTATGAAGGCCACACAATCCCTCTTCCTTTATAACAAAATCTTTATGTGACTTATTACTTTGATGTTCTTGTTTACCTGATTGCCATTCGTGACTCATTACTTCATGACTTGTGCCCTTTCCTCCTCAGAAAAAGTAGTAAATAA